>NC_057799.1:126916103-126930205 GCF_018294505.1 Triticum aestivum
AGAAAAAGCTCGGCACGGGGGGGGGGGCTAGAGGGATGGCCAGGACGGCGGCGGACCGGCGGTGGGGAGTGTTTTCGGGGCTGGCGGGGCGGCGCACCGCCGGCCGCGGGCAGCGGGGGGCTGCTGTTTGGCCGGTGGTGGCTGGCGGCTCAGGGGGTGGAGGTTGAAGATGAACCGCAGGCCCTTGATTTCGTATCCAACGGCTGCAAAATCGACTGACCAGAGATGAAAAAGTCAGTCGACCGACGTGTAGCCTCACCTTGCTAGTGCGTTCAGTTTCGACAGCAAAATTCGGTTTCAACAGTTAAGTTCAGTTTCGACAGTTCATTTCAGTTTCGACAGTTAATTTCAGTTTCGACAGTTAAGTTCAGAGATGAGCGGCTGATGTATTTTACATCTAGCACTTTGTGGTTATGTATTTTACGTCATGTATTGGAGATGCTATTAGAATTCCACTCAGGTTAATGTTGTTCGTTGTCTCTCTTGTCCTGCTTCAGCCTCGGCGTCGTACAACTCACCGGAGCTACTCCAACGACGAAACCCTCCATCACAGCGGAGCAGTACCTCGGGCTCCATCTCCAGACGCCTAAGATCTTCTTCCCCTCCTCCGACAGCCAAGTCAGCCGGAGCATCCTCACCGGCCAACCCAATCACGCTGAGATCGACATGGCTTCGCCAAAGAGGTTGTACACTTGTTGCATCTCTTTTTTACTCTACATGTTATATATATTGTCCACTGAGCACTCGTAGTAACGGGAAATACGATTATTTTATCCTACTATATGACAAGCAGTGAGGTACCAGGCAACTTAGCTATCCGTGATGGACTCTCTTGAACGCCATCATTATTTATCTCTGCGCGTTTGAGCTGTGCATTTGTCGATGGGCCTGGGAGTTGAGCTAGTATGGCAGTGGCCTGGGTCCAAAGTAATAGAAGTAGCACAAAAACATTTTTTAGTGTAGGATTTTCCTTGCTCAAGCCTGCCTACTAGAATCGCCAGTGCTTGAAAGGAAAAGTGAATGAAAAGATCGGAATTGGAAAGTTTCCTATGGTACTACTTTTCACGAATTTGGTGCAAAGGAATGGAGCAAAGGAAAACTGTAGGATTTGTTCCTTTAGTGTCTCCTTGAAAGAAAAACCGTAGGAATTCTAATTTCCACTTCTCCTCCTTTTCATATTCCTATTCATCAAGCACAAGACTAAGAGATAGTAGCATAATAGCATTATAACCGCACATTTTCTTGTGGTTTGACTTAATCTCACCATGCTTTTTTGCATCCTGTGATCTTCCAATTGTTGTGAATCAAACACCCAGATTGGCAGAAATCCTGTGTTTTTAAATTCTTTGTTTTGCACGTGCATTCCTATCCTATTCCTGTCTATTTCCTATCCCTGCATTGTTAGAATCCTCAAATTCAAACAAGCCCTTACTCAATTACTTCTGTTACAGATATGTGTCAAAGAAAACCTTGTGTGGTTTGTCCTGCTCCTGCGGTGCTGTGTTCCACCCCAGCTCAGCTGCTCCAACGATGGAAGGGTTCACCACAGCAGGGATCCGCTCTCCAGACTGTCTTTCGCCGCCTCAGATCTTCTTCCCCGCCGCCGGCAGCCACGACAACTGCATTACCATCATCAACTAAGCAGATGACCTTGAGGACTACACGGGTCCGCAAGAGAGGTCGCACTCTTTCGTGTCTGCTTACGTTATGCGTCGCTTAATATGATGACATGCTACATTATCGTCGTGTTCACCTATTAGACTCCGAGTCAGGTCCAAACTAATGCTGAAACTTGAGTTTTTAAATGGTTGTGGGGTACATATTGGGGCAGCAATCAGTACTATCTGTCTACTATCTGGTTAATCTCCGGTGTCTACTATGAGTTTCATGTTGGGTGCAAACAAACATTAAAGGAGCCATTATCTGTATTTTTTAACTAAAGCTATTATCTGTCTGCTATCATTGGTTTTGGGTCTATCCACAGTTTGCTACCATCACTCTGGATTAGTGCATGCACTCCTTACATAATCTCACTATGTTTTATTCCTATGCATGTCAGTTATTGTACACAATGGAACTGATCATGTAGAGCAAAAGAGACGAGCCTTGCGTGGCAATAAAATTTCATGCAGACGTCGTTCCATGGTGGGCGCAAAGGCAGCCCCCCTCCACCCATTTCGGATCGTAATCAACAGGAAGATAACTGTTCTGAGGGGGATTCAGAAGGAGAAGACCACTCCTATTTACCCCATGAGGTCTTCGCTCTAACTTGGCATGCTGATGTTGGTAATATCATGCATATGGTGCCTTGCATTGCTTACTGTATACATTAAAGATGCCATCTGCTTAGTTTAGACATGCTTTGTGTCAATGCCATCTGTTTAGTTTCTTTATCGTATATGTGAATCATGCAATGCCATCTTGTCTAGCCAGGCATCATATATGTGAATTTTGCAATGCCACCCTGGTTAGCCAGTCATCTTATATGTGAATTATATCATGCCATCATTTTTTTATTACGTGTTAAATTTGTCCAATTTTAGTACATTCAATTACTCTTCCTGTGCATCAGCCATTCGGCACGGTCATGGAAAAATCTGGAGTGGAAACAAGGTCTTCAGAGCAGACAATGCTATCTGACGAAGCGCATGTCTTGCTGGTTACCGATAGCTCCTCAGAGGAGGATTCAGAGACAGATGACCAGTCATATTTCCCCCCCGAGGTGCATGCCCTAACTTGGCAGGGTTATGTTGCTCATATCGTGCGTATGGTATCTTGCATTGCTATGTCATTTGCTTAGTTTAGACATGCTTTGTGTGAATGCCACCTGTTTAGTGTCTAATTACCATATATGTGAATTATGCAATGCCTTGCAAGACATTATATATGTGAATTATGCAATGTTATCTTGTTGCAAGGCATTATGTATGTGAATTATGCAATGCCATGCTGTTTAAGCAAGCGTCATATATGTGAATTATATCATGTCATCCTTTTTTTGTATTTCTCATTGCTTTTGTCGACAATGTTTGTATATTCAACTGCTCTTCCTGTGCATCAGCCATTTGAATTGGTGATGGGGAAATCTGGAGTGAAAACAAGGTCTTCAGAGCGGACAATGCTACCTGCTGAAGCAGATATCTTGCTGGTTACAGATAGCTCTTCAGAGGAGGATTCAGAGGCAGATGACCAGTCCTATTATCCCCCTGAGGTGTATGCTCAAACTTGGCAGGGTTATATTACTCATATAATGCATATGTTGTATTGCAATGCTTAGTTTTTACATCATATACACAATATTGAATGCCATCTCCTTAGTTGACACATCATATATGCGATTGCCCTCTGCTCACTTCCTTAGTATATAAATCATATATTTGAATTATGTCATGCCAAGATGTTTACATAGACAGTATGTATCTGAATTATGGCATCCCAACCCATTTTCTAAAGACATAATATAGTTATATCATCTCATCATGTTTACATAGTCATCATATTTTAAATTATGTCATTCTATCCGTGAATTATATCATGCCATCATGTTTCCATCGACGGCATGTTTGTGATTTATGGCATGTCAACCACTTTAATAGACACATCGTATAGTTATATCATGTCATCCTGTTTACATAGTCATCATATTTTGAAGTATGTCATTCTATCCTGTTTAGTTAGCCATCATACATGTGAAATTGTGTCATGCTATCCTGTTTAATTAGCCATCATATATGTGAAATTATGTCCTGCTATTCTGTTTGCTTAGATAACATAAATGTGAATTATTTCATGCCCTGTTTTCTTCCCTACTATCCATTGCACATGTCTATCTTACAATGTCTGTACATTCAATTACTTTTCTTGTTTATCAGCCATTTTGATTGGAGGGAGTGATGGTAGTATCTGTGGGAGTAAAAACACGGTCTTCAGAAAAGATCGTGCTACATGTCGATGCAGATAGAACCACGGTTGTACTTGCCAAAGAACCAGCCCCACCACACATAACCCACACTCATGCAGATTGTACCTCTACCCAGTTGGACAGAGAACCAGCTACACCCCTTCTAACCCCAACCCCAGCAGATAGACACCCAGTTCCCGTTGACGCAGCACCGTCTCCACCACAAAGCACCCAAACACGAGCAGTTAGTAAGGCAACTGCAGTGCCCAAATCACGAGGACCACCACTCCGAAACCGAAGTCAACGCTTAAAGCAGAAGAAGAATTGTTCTCAGGTCAGGTTCCGTAGCTATGGTTCATACTACTTTGCTCTTGCATCACTGTATTTACTGGTACCAACTAATTTCAAATTTGAAGGATGCAATTGAAACTCCAATGGCGCAACAGGTATGTTTTAAACCTGTTTCTTCAACGTGTTTGGCTGTTTGCTGTTGTAACTTGCTCTATGTTGATTTCAGTTTCAATTGAATAAACAGTTATGTTCTCATGCCATGCACATTACAAGTGTTGTTATTGCTGTGTAGTTTCCCACACTTATATTCTTTCTATGCTGCTTTGTCTTAAATAGATATGATTCGAACTATATCTATCTTGATTTGGCAATATAAACTAGAATGATATAGACCATACAGTGACCATACTACATAGATATATGTTTGTTTCATGCTGTTATCTTGTCCACCTTACTACTGAACTGGTTTACCAAAATGAGTTTCATATACTACATTGTAAACCTGGGATGTGTTTGTTTGTTTCTCTTTTAGAACGCGGATACAATATTGGAGAAGAGTACCCTGTTATGCAATGGTAAAGGAAGTAATGCAGATAAGGTTCAAGATAGTGAGACATCCCTGTTGGTCTCCAAGAAAGCTGATAAAAACTATATTGAAGACACTGAGACAACCCCAAAGTCCTGTCTTGATGTAGTGTTCGAGTTACTGGCTACCACTGCTGGCACCAGCTCTTCGAACTCGTTGCCTGAATCAGTTCGGCTTCTTGAGTCTCAACTTCAAGTTGAAAGACATCGATCAAATGTTATGCGACAGGAAGCCGAAGGACTGAGGAAGTCCCTGCAGAATTCAGATGCATACTTTCTGGTGCAACAGCAAGCGCTGGAGGACTTAAGCGCCAAACAAGAGAAAGTTAATAAGCTTGCTAAGCATCTTGCCAGCATTATGGGTACCCAGGATATTGTTTCTTGAGCTCTTCTGAAGTGGTTTCAGTTCTGGACTTGTTTTGCTGCGGCATTTATATGCTGCTGTGTTCCCTATATTTGCACTGGTGGCGAACTTTGATGCCCAGTGGATGTAATATGTGTAATAGCCGTGATAGCCTAGTGTAAGTTGCTTGCTTATTTATTTCCTTGTTGTCTTGTTTATTTGTTTGCTTGTCGTCAGTGCAGTTCTTTTTCTGCGGTTTGCTAGTGGCTGCAATAATCTATTTTTTAAACTAGGCCACACTAACCATGGCCTAATATTTACTGTAGTGACACTAAGCCTCCTACGGGCCGTAGAAACAGTGGGCCTTCTACGGGCCGTAGAAACAGTAGGCCTTCTACGAGCCATAGAAACAGTGGGCCTTCTACGGGCCGTAGAAACAGTGGGCCTTCTATGGGCCGTAGAAATAGTGGGCCTTCTACGGGCTGTATCATCAATGGGCCTTATACGGGCCGTATGATCGATTGGCCAAACATGGGCCAAACAAACCGCATTCTGGCCGTAAACGGGCTAGAGTTGGAATCATCCGTTCATGGGACGACCATAACGGGCCATCATTAATAGGCCGTATTTGATGACGCTATGAAAACGGCACAACGTATTAACGGACCACAAACGGTCCGACTGTAACCACGGGCTGAATTTGGCCCACAAGCAGAAAATGACAGTAACAGGCCGTAAGTAAACGAATGCTGGAAAATAGCCCAAGAATAAATGGGCTCTGAGAAGGCCGAAAGATAACATGGGCTGGAAACGGCCCAACGGAATAACGGGCCGTTAATGGGTATAAAGTGATACACTGTTCTTTACGAGCCAGTTTCACCACGGGCCGTTAAAGGGTGTAAAGTGATACACTGTTCATTACGGGCCTGTTTCACCACGGGCCGTTAATAGGCCAAGAGTTACATATGGCCTCATATGGGCCGAAAGACGTCATGGGCCATACATGGGCCAGAAGTGAAAACGGGCTGGAATCATATTGGATGGCCCAGATGACGCTATTGGGCCTAATTCGAATAGGGCGTAACGGGCCTTGGGTTAGCGGGCTGTAAATGGGCTATATGCGAACAGGCCGTTAACAGGCTTTCCATGGGCCGGCCCGCCACCTTTTGACCAAGTCAAATGGCCCAGCCTTTTCACAAGAATGGGCCTCTGTTGGGCCGTGCCACGTGTCGACGTATCATAGGCGCCTTCTGTCTAATGAGTGGATGACATCTGTCCCAGCGATGAGCCGACACGTGTTTCCTCCAGCCAATGATGATTTTACACGTGGAAAATCCCCATTGGTCGGGGCTGTTAACGGGTTATCGGATCCAAAACCCGACCTGATAGCTTAACGGAGTTCCGTTACGGTGGATGCCACGTGTCGGTCACCCTTGACGAAAGCACTTCTGTGATGCGCAATTTATCGTCATGGAAGTGGACACTTCCGTGATGATAATTTTGGTAATGTCATGGAACACTTCTACGACAGCACAGGTATGACTATCTTGATTCTGTCATAAATTTGTCATGGATGTACATGCATGACAAAAATGCGACCTACTGTGACAAACACGTATCATCACGGAAGTAATTTTTTTTGTAGTGGATCCACCATTTGGTTGCATCAACCAGAAAGAAGAAGGAAGGGGGGAGGGGTAGCAAAGCAACCATGCGTACTCATCCAAAGTACTCGCAAGCATCAGATCTATACTAAGTGTGCATTGGTATCAAATGGAAGGGCTGTATCTATGGACTGAACTGCAGAATGCCAGAATAGAGGGGAAAGCCTAGCCTATCGAAGACTAGCAACTTCAAGCAGCTCCAAGCATCTTGCAGCATGTAGAAGAGTAAAGAATAGCAGTTTATATTTAACAAACATGTTGTAACATTAACGCCCAGAGATCCTTCCTCGACTCCCTGCGAGAAAGCAATCCCGGAGCCACATATCCATCACATATCTCAAGTATCCATTTCTAGTTATATAAGATCCGGATACAAGTCTGAACGTCCATTACCGTGGACACGGTATTCGAATATATATCTTCCCTGCAGGGTGCACCACGTTACCCAACACGCTCGATCACTCTGGCCGGACACACCTTTCTGGGTCAATGCCCGGCCTCGGAAGATCAACACGTCGCATCCCTACCTAGGCTCAGCAGAGAGGTCCCCACCGGTCTACATCGTAAGTGCCCCGGGGTCTTGGGCCCATCGCCCATTGCACTCTGGGTCATTGTGTGTGCTACCTCTTGAGCACTGCGTTGGTTTTCCCTTGAAGAGGAAAGGGTGATGCAGCAAAGTAGCGTAAGTATTTCCCTCAGTTTTTGAGAACCAAGGTATCAATCCAGTAGGAGGCTACGCGCGAGTCCCTCGCACCTACACAAAACAAAAAAAATCCTCACAACCAACGCGATAAGGGGTTGTCAATCCCTACACGGTCACTTACGAGAGTGAGATCTGATAGATATGATAGGATAATATTTTTGGTATTTTTATGATAAAGATGCAAAGTAAAATAAAACCAAAGTAAAAAGCAACCGAAATAACTAAGTGTTGGAAGATTAATATGATGGAAGATAGACCCGGGGGCCATAGGTTTCACTAGTGGCTTCTCTTAAGAGCATAAGTATTTTACAGTGGGTGAACAAATTACTGTTGAGCAATTGACAGAATTGAGCATAGTTATGAGAATATCTAGGTATGATCATGTATATAGGCATCACGTCCGAGACAAGTAGACCGACTCCTGCCTGCATCTACTACTATTACTCCACACATCGACCTCTATCCAGCATGCATCTAGAGTATTAAGTTCATAAGAACAGAGTAACGCCTTAAGCAAGATGACATGATGTAGAGGGATAAATTCATGCAATATGATAAATAAAAAACCCATCTTGTTATCCTCGATGGCAACAATACAATACGTGCCTTGCTGCCCCTACTGTCACTAGGAAAGGACACCGCCAGATTGAACCCAAAGCTAAGCACTTCTCCCATTGCAAGAAAGATCAATCTAGTAGGCCAAACCAAACTGATAATTCGAAGAGACTTGCAAAGATAACCAATCATACATAAAAGAATTCAGAAGATTCAGATAGTGTTCATAGATAAACTTGATCATAAACCCACAATTCATCGGTCTCAACAAACACACCGCAAAAGAAGATTACATCGAATAGATCTCCACGAGAGAGGGGGAGAACATTGTATTGAGATCCAAAAAGAGAGAAGAAGCCATCTAGCTAATAACTATGGACCCGAAGGTCTGAGGTAAACTACTCACACTTCATCGGAGAGGCTATGGTGTTGATGTAGAAGCCCTCCGTGATCAATGCCCCTTCTAGCGGAGCTCCGGAACAGGCCCCAAGATGGGATCTCGTGGGTACAGAAGGTTGCGGTGATGGAATTAGGTTTTTGGCTCCGTATCTGAACGTTTGGTGGTACGTAGGTATATATAGGAGGAAGGAGCACGTCGGTGGAGCAACGTGGGCCCCACGAGGGTGGAGGGCGCGCCCAGGGGGTAGGCGCACCCCCTACCTCGTGGCTTCCTGGTAGCTTTCTTGATGTAGGGTCCAAGTCCTCTGGATCATGTTCGTTCCGAAAATCACGTTCCCGAAGGTTTCATTCCGTTTGGACTCCTTTGATATTCTTTTTCTGCGAAACTCTGAAATAGGAAAAAAAACAGCAATTCTGGGTTGGGCCTCCGGTTAATAGGTTAGTCCCAAAAAGGCCCAATAATGTCCAAAACAGAAGATAATATAGCATGGAGCAATAAAAAATTATAGATACGTTGGAGACGTATCAAGCATCCCCAAGCTTAATTCCTGCTCGTCCTCGAGTAGGTAAATGATAAAAACAGAATTTTTGATGTGGAATGCTACTTGGCATAATTTCAATGTAATTCTTCTTATTGTGGCATGAATGTTCAGATTTGATATGATTCAAGATAAAAGTTTAATGTTGACATAAAAACAATAATACTTCAAGCATACTAACTAAGCAATTATGTCTTATCAAAATAACATAGTCAAAGCAAATTATCCCTACAAAATCATATAGTCTGGCTATGCTCCATCTTCCCCACACAAAATATTCATATCATGTACGACCCCAGTTTTAGCCAAGCAATTGGTTCATACTTTTAACGCGCTTCAGCCTTTTCAACTCTTACGCAATACATGAGCGCAAGCCATGGATATAGCACTATGGTGGAATAAGGTATAATGGTAGGGGTTATGTGGGAAGACAAAAAAGGAGAAAGTCTCACATCAACGAGGCTAATCAACGGGCTGTGGAGATGCCCATCAATTGATGTTAATGCGAGGAGTAGGGATTGCCATGCAACGGATGCACTACAACTATAAGTGTATGAAAGCTCAAAAAGAAACTAAGTGGGTGTGCATCCAACTTGCTTGCTCACGAAGACCTCGGGCATTTGAGGAAGTCCATCGTTGGAATATACAAGCCAAGTTATATAATGAAATTTCCCACTAGTATATGAAAGTGACAAAATGAGAGACTCTCTATTATGAAGATCACGGTGCTACTTTGAAGCACAAGTGTGGTAAAAGGATAGTAACATTGTCCCTTCTCTCCTTTTCTCTCTTTTTTTTATTTGGGCCTTTTCTCTCATTTTTTTGGCCTCTTTTTTTTATTTAGTACGGAGTCTCATCCCGACTTGTGGGGGAATCATAGTCTCCATCATCCTTTCCTCACTTGGGACAATGCTCTAATAATGATGATCATCACACTTTTATTTACTTACAACTCATGAATTACAACTCAATACTTAGAACAAAATATGACTCTATATGAATGCCTCCGGCGGTGTACCGGGATATGCAATGAATCAAGAGTGACATGTATGAAAGAATTAGGAACGGTGGCTTTGCCACAAATACAATGTCAACTACATGATCATGCAAAGCAATATGACAATGATGGAGTATGTCATGATAAATGAAACGGTGGAAAGTTGCATGGCAATATATCTCGGAATGGCTATGGAAATGCCATGATAGGTAGGTATGGTGGCTGTTTTGAGGAAGATATAAGGAGGTTTATGTGTGATAGAGCGTATCATATCACGGGGTTTGGATGCACCGGCGAAGTTTGCACCAACTCTCAAGGTGAGAAAGGGCAATGCACGGTATCGAAGAGGCTATAAAATTGCGGAAAGGTAGGTGTGCGTATAATCCATGGACTCACATTAGTCATAAAGAACTCATATACTTATTGCAAAAATTTATTAGCCCTCGAAACAAAGTACTACTACACATGCTCCTAGGGGAAGGGTTGGTAGGAGTTAACCATCGCGCGATCCCGACCGCCACACAAAGGATGACAATCAACAAATACCTCATGCTCCGACTTCGTTACATAACGGTTCACCATACGTGCATGCTACGGGAATCACAAACTCCAACACAAGTATTTTTCAATTCCACAATTACTCAACTAGCACAACCATGATATTACCACCTTTATATCTCAAAACAATTATCAAGCATCAAATTTCTCATGATATTATCATTAAAGCAAATTGCCATGCTGTTTTTAAGACTCTCAAAATAATATAAGTGAAGCATGAGAGAACAATATTTTCTATAAAACAAATCCACCACCGTGCTCTAAAGATATAAGTGAAGCACTAGAGCGAAACTATATAGCTCAAAAAATATAAGTGAAGCACATAGAGTATTCTAATAAATTCAAATTTATGTGTGTCTCTCTCAAAAGGTGTGTACAGCAAGGATGATTGTGGTAAACTAACAAACAAAGACTCAAATCATGCAAGACGCTCCAAGCAAAACACATATCATGTGGTGCATAAAATATAGCTCCAAGTAAATTTACCGATGGAAGTAGACGAAAGAGGGGATGCCTTCCGGGGCATCCCCAAGCTTTGGCTTTTTGGTGTCCTTAGATTATCTTGGGGGTGCCATGGGCATCCCCAAGCTTAGGCTCTTGCCACTCCTTGTTCCATAGTCCATCAAATCTTTTACCCAAAACTTGAAAACTTCACAACACAAAACTTAACAAAAAATCTCGTGAGCTCCGTTAGCGAACGAAAATAAAACACCACTTCAAGCTACTGCATTGAACTCATTCTTTATTTATATTGGTGTTAAACCTACTGTATTATAACTTCTCTATGGTTTATAAACTATTTTACTAGCCATAGATTCATCAAAATAAGCAAACAACACACGAAAAACAGAATCTGTCAAAAACAGAACAGTCTGTAGTAATCTGTAACGAACAAAAACTTCTGGAACTCCAAAAAATCATCCAAAATAGGACGACCTAGGCAATTTTTTTATTGATCAGCAGCAATTGGAATCAATATTTTATCATGTTCTGGTGATTTTTAACAATTTGTTTCGTGAACAGAAAGTTTCTGGAATTTTCTGCAAGATCAAATAACTATCATCCAAGAAGATCCTATAGGTTTAACTTGGCACAAACACTAATTAAAACATAAAAACACATCTAACCAGAGGCTAGATCAAATATTTATTCCTAAACAGAAGCAAAAAAGCAAAAAAACTAAAAATAAAATTGGGTTGCCTCCCAACAAGCGCTATCGTTTAACGCCCCTAGCTAGGCATAAAAGCAAGCATAGATTTAGGTATTGCCATCTTTGGTAGGCAATTTCTAAATGGAGTTATGCTCGGTGATCCTTTGATCCAAAGTATCCATCCGCTTATTACAAAGCGTAATCAAATTATTCATGCGGTTGATATTCCCACCAATACTTTTAAGAGGTTCAACATTTTTTTGCAATTCACATAATTTCTCTAGGATTTGAGTTTCTTCTTGGGTAGGGGAGGATCCTTTTTGTAGGGGGAGTACTCCCACTATCCCCTCTATAATTTCATAAGCGAAGCTAGGATCAATATCAATAAAACTACTCTTGGCAGCAAAATCGAGGAGTTGTCTATGGGGCAAGGTTACCCCAACATAAAAATTGCGAAGCAAGATTTTAAAATCTCCCTCTAAATTGCAACTACGATAAGATTCGAGCATCCTAAACCAAGCATCTTTTAAATTTTCCCCTTGTCTTTGCTTGAAGTGGAGAACTTCAAAGTCGGGAGACGAAGGGATGAAGACTAAGCTAGCCATAACGACAAGCAAATGGAAAAGAAAGGGCGAATAAAACGGCAAGGGTGAAGTGGGGGAGAGGAAAACGAGAGGCAAATGGCAAATAATGTAATGCGGGAGATAAGGGTTTGTGATGGGTACTTGGTATGTGGACTTTTGCGTAGACCTCCCTGACAACGGCGCCAGAAATCCTTCTTCCTACCTCTTGAGCACTGCGTTGATTTTCCCTTGAAGAGGAAAGGGTGATGTAGCAAAGTAGCGTAAGTATTTCCCTCAGTTTTTGAGAACCAAGGTATCATCCAGTAGGAGGCTACGCGCGAGTCCCTCGCACCTACACAAAACAAATAAATCCTCGCAACTAATGCGATAAGGGGTTGTCAATCCCTACACGGTCACTTACGAGAGTGAGATCTGATAGATATGATAGGATAATATTTTTGGTATTTTTTTGATAAAGATGCAAAGTAAAATAAAAGCAAAGTAAAAAGCAACGGAAATAACTAAGTGTTGGAAGATTAATATGATGGAAGATGGACCCGGGGGCCATAGGTTTCACTAGTGGCATCTCTCAAGAGCATAAGTATTTTACGGTGGGTGAACAAATTACTGTTGAGCAATTGACAGAATTGAGCATAGTTATGAGAATATCTAGATGTGATCATGTATATAGGCATCACGTCCGAGACAAGTAGACCGACTCCTGCCTGCATCTACACTAGTAGAAAAAGGGGCTTTAGTCCCGGTTGGTAAGGGCCTTTAGTCCTAGTTTTTGAACCGGGACTAAAGGGTCGTTACTAATGCCTCCCCCCTTTAGTCCCGGTTCTTACACGAACCGGGACTAAAGGCCGCGGCCACGTGGAGCTCCACCTTCATCAACCGGGACTAAAGGAAATTTTATGATTTTTTTTGAATTTTTTTTTGATTTTTTCTTTGTTTTTCAAATTTCTGAATTATTTTAACCTCTAATCTCTAATCACCACCCCTCATCACTGCTCAATTTATCCTCTAATCTCTAATCACCCCTCATCATTCCAAATCATCTAACTTCCCGGACGGTCACCCATCCTCTCACTACTCCAGCCTGAGCACGCTTAACTTCCGGGTTCTATTCTCCCTCGTTTCCAAGTCTGCACTTGTTGTTTTCCTGACAATAGTAAGATGTCAATCCTATTAACCCTCAGGAATTTAGCTTGAGCATGAAGTGACACATTTCACTGTTTGAGTTTGAAACTATTGTTTTAAAAAACAATAATTATTTAGTAACACTAATATTTCTGGAATAATTAGTTTGACCATTGTTTGACCACAGTTTGACCAGATATGACCAAAATTCAAAAAACTGAAATAATTATTGAGTAACACTAATATTCTAGAATAATTAGTTTGACCATTGTTTTACCACAGTTTGACCAGATTTGACCACATTTTTTCCAAATATAAAATTTGAAACTATATTTTTTCTGTTACTAGTAAGTTTCCCACTAGTAAGTTTTAAATTTTTTGAATTTTTTTGCCTCTCCAGATCTTAAAAGCCCCGTAACTTTTTTTCTGTTAGGTTTTTGAGGATTTTGAAAATGTTTAACGGGGTTCCCCCGGTTAAAATCGGATGTAACTTTCCGAGTAGATGATTTTTCATATAAAAAACTTTTTAATCCGAGTTCGTATGCAAAAGTTATGCCCATTTTACAAATTCCACAGAGATTTTGCAAATAAAGTCGAAATTCATATTTGTAAATTTTCCCAACAACTAGACCACATATCACATGGGAAACTTTTTTTATTTTATTTTTTTGACATTTCCATCATTTTCTTTTGTTTTTTCTAAAACTGAAA
>NC_057799.1:126930701-126961955 GCF_018294505.1 Triticum aestivum
TTGGTGCCACCAACCGGTACTAAGGGGCATCGCACCCTTTAGTCCCGGTTCGTGGCACCAACCGGGACTAAAGGGCCCAGGTGAACCGGGACTAATGCCTTAGCCGCACGAACCGGGACCAATGCTCATATTAGTCCCGGTTCGTGACTGAACCGGGACTAATGTGAATATTGCCCTGTGACGAAAGCCCTGTTTTGTACTAGTGCTACTACTATTACTCCACACATCGACCGCTATCCAGCATGCATCTAGAGTATTAAGTTCATAAGAACGGAGTAACGCCTTAAGCAAGATGACATGATGTAGAGGGATAAATTCATGCAATATGATAAAAAAACCATCTTGTTATCCTCGATGGCAACAATACAATACGTGCCTTGCTGCCCCTACTGTCACTGGGAAAGGACACCGCAAGATTGAACCCAAAGCTAAGCACTTATCCCATTGCAAGAAAGATCAATCTAGTAGGCCAAACCAAACTGATAATTCGAAGAGACTTGCAAAGATAACCAATCATACATAAAAGAATTCAGAAGATTCAAATATTGTCCATAGATAAACTTGATCATAAACCAACAATTCATCGGTCTCAACAAACACACCGCAAAAGAAGATTACATCAAATAGATCTCCACGAGAGAGGGGAGAACATTGTATTGAGATCCAAAAAGAGAGAAGAAGCCATCTAGCTAATAACTATGGACCCGAAGGTCTGAGGTAAACTACTTACACTTCATCGGAGAGGCTATGGTGTTGATGTAGAAGCCCTCCGTGGTCGATGCCCCTTCCGGCGGAGCTCCGGAACATGCCCCAAGATGAGATCTCGTGGGTACAGAAGGTTGCGGCGGTGGAATTAGGTTTTTGGCTCCGTATCTGATCGTTTGGGGGTACGTAGGTATATATAGGAGGAAGGAGTACGTCGGTGAAGCAACGTGGGGCCCACAAGGGTGGAGGGCGCGCCCAGGGGGGTAGGCGCGCCCCCTACCTCGTGGCTTCCTGGTAGCTTTCTTGACGTAGGGTCCAAGTCCTCTGGATCATGTTCGTTCCGAAAATCACGTTCCCGAAGGTTTCATTCTGTTTGGACTCCGTTTGATATTCTTTTTCTGCGAAACTCTGAAATAGGCAAAAAAACAGCAATTCTGGGCTGGGCCTCCGGTTAATAGGTTAGTCCCAAAAATAATATAAAAGTGAATAATAAAGCCCAATAATGTCCAAAACAGAAGATAATATAGCATGGAGCAATCAAAAATTATATATACGTTGGAGACGTATCAGTGTGCAGGGTCAATACCAGCGCCGCCTCAGATGGCCAGCAGGATCCGACCGTGCTATAATGCTGAACTGGACGTCTGACAAAGCTTCAGCTGATACTGCGACGTCGAGGCCCATAACTATTCTCGTGTGGTGGTTAGTGCGTAAAGGCGAGAGGCTAACTCAGAACAAATACCCAAACCTGTTAGTGCACTGGGGGCTCGCGGAGACAAGCAGAGACTCACGATAATGTGACCCCGTCGCCCCGTCTTATGGACTTATGGCAAGGGCCCAGACTGCCCGGCCGTGCCACGTAGAAAACTCGCGGGTGTTCCACTGGCCCGCCCGACTTTCACATCAACTCGCGGGTACCCCTCAGGGCCGACCCGACTTCAACAATGGTCTCAAGTAAAGTCCGGGTAACCGTGTGTCCAAACATCAAGGGGAAAACCCGAGGAATCACCCCCGGTGGATTCCACTCGATGTAATCATCAAGGTGAATGTAAGAGGAACCACCCTCGAGGTTCACACTTGAGGGGTTGCATGATAGAGTCATATCGGGAGTGGTGAATGTCGGTGTCAAAACCGGCGGATCTCGGGTAGGGGGTCCCGAACTGTGCGTCTAAGGTCGATGGTAACAGGAGACAGAGGAGACGATGTTTACCCAGGTTCGGGCCCTCTCTATGGAGGTAATACCCTACTTCCTGCTTGATTGATCTTGATGAATATGAGTATTACAAGAGTTGATCTACCACGAGATCGTAATGGCTAAAACCCTAGAAGTCTAGCCTGTATGATTATGATTGCCCCTACGGACTAAACCCTCCGGTTTATGTAGGCACCGGAGGGGACTAGGATTGTACAAAGTCGGTAACAGAGAAAGGAATCTTCATATTGATAACCCACAAGTATAGGGGATCGCAACAGTTTTTGAGGGTAGAGTATTCAACCCAAATTTATTGATTCGACACAAGGGGAGCCAAAGAATATTCTCAAGTATTAGCAGTTGAGTTGTCAATTCAACCACACCTGGATAACTTAATATCTGCAGCAAGTATTTAGTAGCAAAGTGGTATGGAAGTAACGGTAACGGTGGCAAAAGTAACAGTAGCAGTTTTGTAGTAATTGTAACAGTGGCAACGGAAAAGTAACTAAGCAAAGATCAATATGTGAAAAGCTCGTAGGCATTGGATCAGTGATGGATAATTATGTCGGATGTGATTCCTCATGCAACAGTTATAACATAGGGTGACACAGAACTAGCTCCAGTTCATCAATGTAACGTAGGCATGTATTCCGAATATAGTCATATGTGCTTATGGAAAAGAACTTGCATGACATCTTTTGTCCTACCCTCCCGTGGCAGTGGGGTCCTATTGGAAACTAAGGGATATTAAGGCCTCCTTTTAATAGAGTACCGGACCAAAGCATTAACACTTAGTGAATACACGAACTCCTCAAACTACGGTCATCACCGGGAGTGGTCCCGTGATACGTCTCAAACGTATCTATAATTTTTATTGTTCCATGCTATTATATATTCTGTTTTGGATGTTTAATGGGCTTTATTATACATTTTTATATTATTTTTGGGACTAACCTACTAACCCAAGGCCCAGTGCAAATTGCTGTTTTTTTTGCCTATTTCAGTGTTTCGCAGAAAAGGAATATCAAACGGAGTCCAAATGGAATGAAACCTTCGGGAACGTGATTTCTGGAACAAACGTTATCCAGAGGACTTGGAGTGGATGTCAAGAAACAACCGAGGAGTCCACGAGGTAGGGAGGCGCGCCTACCCCCAGGGCGCGCCCCCACCCTTGTGGGCCCCTCGTGGCTCCACCTACCTACTTCTTCCTCCTATATATACCTACGTACCCTGAAAACATCCAGCAGCACCACGAAAACCTAATTCCACCGCCGCAACCTTCTGTACCCATGAGATCCCATCTTGGGGCCTTTTCCGGCGCTCCGTCGGAGGGGGCATCGATCACGGAGGGCTTCTACATCAACACCATAGCCTCTCCGATGATGTGTGAGTAGTTTACCACACACCTTCGGGTCCATAGTTATTAGCTAGATGGCTTCTTCTCTCTCTTTGGATCTCAATACAAAGTTCTCCTCGATCTTCTTGGAGATCTATTCGATGTAACTCTTTTTGCGGTGTGTTTGTCGAGATCCGGTGAATTGTGGGTTTATGATCAAGATTATCTATGAACAATATTTGAATCTTCTCTGAATTCTTTTATGTATGATTGGTTATCTTTGCAAGTCTCTTTGAATTATCAGTTTGGTTTGGCCTACTAGATTGATCTTTCTTGCAATGGGAGAAGTGCTTAGCTTTGGGTTCAATCTTGCGTTGCTCGATCCCAGTGACAGAAAGGGAAACGGCACGTATTGTATTGTTGCCATCGAGGATAAAAAGATGGGGTTTATATCATATTGCTTGAGTTTATCCATCTACATCATGTCATCTTACCTAATGCGTTACTCTGTTCTTATGAACTAATTACTCTAGATGCATGCTGGATAGCGGTCGATGTGGAGTAATAGTAGTAGATGCAAGCAGGAGTCGGTCTACGTGTCACGGACGTGATGCCTATATACATGATCATGCCTAGATATTCTCATAATTATGCACTTTTCTATCAATTGCTCGACAGTAATTTGTTCACCCACCGTAATACTTATGCTATCTTGAGAGAAGCCACTAGTGAAACCTATGGCCCCCGGGTCTATTTTCCATGATATTAATCTTCCAACACTTAGCTTTTTCTATTGCCGTTTATTTTATTTTGCATCTTTATTTCCTTTATCATAAAAATACCAAAAATATTATCTTATCATATCTATCAGATCTCACTCTCGTAAGTGACCGTGAAGGGATTGGCAACCCCTTTATCGCGTTGGTTGCGAGGTTCTTATTTGTTTGTGTAGGTGCGTGGGACTCGAGCATAGCCTCCTACTGGATTGATACCTTGGTTCTCAAAAACTGAGGGAAATACTTACGCTACTTTGCTGCATCAGCCTTTCCTCTTCAAGGGAAAACCAACGCAGTGCTCAAGAGGTAGCAAGAAGGATTTCTGGCGCCGTTGTCGGGGAGTCTATGCAAAAGTCAACATACCAAGTACCCATCACAAACCCTTATCCCCCGCATTACATTGTTTGCCATTTGCCTCTCGTTTTCCTCTCCCCCACTTCACCCTTGCTGTTTTATTCGCACTCTCTTATCCGTTCGCCCTCTTTTTCGCTTTCCTTTTTGTGTCCCGTGTGCCATAATGGCTAGTCCTTTATATATTCCTCTGTCACCCGAGAATGAAGTTCTTAATTTTAAACAAAGGGAGGGAGAAAATCTGAAAGATGCTTGGTATAGAATTTGCAACGCTCAAAATAAATCTACTAGAAAGCAATCTACTACCATTCTTCTTCGCAATTTTTATGTAGGCATCACCCCTTGGCATAGATAAATTCTTGATACCATTACCGGAGGAAACTTCTTGGGTAGCCATACTTTTGATTCTTATAATGCTATGATAGATTTGTTTGGCTCACCACCTCTTTTGGTTAATGGAACTATTTTAACTTTGGAACATGTGATGCAACGGCTTGAAATTATTGAAAATAAAATTGCCACCATAGAGTTGATTGAAAATTTGGATAAAAAGATCCATAACCAAATTACCCAATACGTATCTAAGGTAGGAGTTGCTCTTAAAATTTTGAAGGAAAAGGGACCTATGGTTAATGGAAGGATATATCAAGATTCCACTAGAATTGATAAAATTGAGGATATTATTACTAACCTAGGATCTGCCTTTTCATCTGTGAAAAACACTCCTTCTAATGCTAAGATTGCCAAGTTAATGTATGTTCCTAAAAATAAGGGTGATACTTCTAGCAAGGGGAAGGCGGACCTCAAATCCATAAGTGTTCACCCCGATTTTTTCGCTATCCTTAAGGAACCTTTTGCCACAAGAGATTTCTTTGATTTCGTGCCTAGAAGTTTGATTATTAATAAAAAGGAAGAAACTCCTAGGGGTAATAGGCACCTTATTGAAGAATTGCCTTCCAAAGATGGCAATACCTAGATCTATCCTTGTTTTTATGCCTTGCTAGGGGCATTAAACGATAGCGCTTGTTGGGAGGCAACCCAATTTTATTTTTAGTTTTTTGCTTTTTTGCTTCTGTTTAGGAATAAATCTTTGATCTAGCCTCTGGTTAGATTTGTTTTTATGTTTTAATTAGTGTTTGTGCCAAGTTAAACCTATAGGATCTTCTTGGATGATAGTTATTTGATCTTGCTGAAAATTCCAGAAACTTTCTGTTCATGAAAACAGTTGTTAAAAATCACCAGAACGTGATAAATATTGATTCCAATTGAAGCAGATCATTAAACAAATTGTCTAGGTCGTCCTATTTTAGTAGAATTTTTGGAGTTCCAGAAGTTTGCGTTAGTTACAGATTACTATAGACTGTTCTGTTTTTGACAGATTCTGTTTTTCGTGTGTTGTTTGCTTATTTTGATGAATCTATGGCTAGTAAAATAGTTTATAAACCATAGAGAAGTTGGAATACAGTAGGTTTAACACCAATATAAATAAAGAATGAGTTCAATGCAGTAGCTTGAAGTGGTGTTTTATTTTCTTTCGCTAACGGAGCTCACGAGATTTTATGTTAAGTTTTGTGTTGTGAAGTTTTCAAGTTTTGGGTAAAGATTTGATGGAGTATGGAAAAAGGAGTGGCAAGAGCCTAAGCTTTGGGATGCCCATGGCACCCCAAGGTAATCTAAGGACACCAAAAAGCCAAAGCTTGGGGATGCCCCGGAAGGCATCCCCTCTTTCGTCCTCATCCATCGGTAAATTTACTTGGAGCTATGTTTTTATTCACCACATGATATGTGTTTTGCTTGGAGCGTCTTGTATGATTTGAGTCTTTATTTGTTAGTTTTCCACAATCATCCTTGCTGTACACACCTTTTGAGAGAGACACGCATGATTTGGAATTTGTTATAATACTCTATGTGCTTCACTTATATCTTTTGAGCTATATAGTTTTTGCTCTAGTGCTTCACTTATATCTTTTAGAGCACGGCGGTGGTTATATTTTACAGAAATTATTGAACTCTCATGCTTCACTTATATTATTTTGAGATTCTTAAACAGCACGGTAATTTGCTTTAATCGTGAAATTAATCTTCCATATTGAGTTCATTAAATATCATGAGAAGTTAGATACTTGATAAGTGTTTTGAGATATAAAGGTGGTAATATTAGAGTGTGCTAGTTGAGTAATTGTGAAATTGAGAAATACTTGTGTTAAAGTTGGCAAGTCCCGTAGCATGCACGTATGGTAAAAGTTGTGTAACAATTTTGACACATAGGTGTACTTTTATTGCTTTCCTTATGAGTGGCGGTCGGGGACGAGCGATGGTCTTTTCCTACCAATCTATCCCTCTAGGGGCATGCGTAGTAGTACTTTGCTTCGAGGGCTAATAAACTTTTGCAATAAGTATATGAGTTCCTTATGACTAATGTGAGTCCATGGATTATACGCACTCTCAACTTTCCACAATTTTCTAGCCTCTACGGTACCGTGCATTGCCCTTTCTCACCTTGAGAGTTGGTGCAAACTTCGTCGGTGCATCCAAACCCCGTGATATGATACGCTCTATCACACATAAGCCTTCTTATATCTTCCTCAAAACAGCCACCATACCTACCTATCATGGCATTTCCATAGCTATTCCGAGATATATTGCCATGCAACTTTCCACCGTTCCGTTTATTATGACACACTTCATCATTGTCATATTGCTTTGCATGATCATGTAGTTGACGTGGTATTTTGTGGCAAAGCCACTATTCATTATTTTTTCATACATGTCACTCTTGGTTCATCGCATATCCCGGTACACCGCCGGAGGCATTCACATAGAGTCATATTTTGTTCTAAGTATTGAGTTGTAATTGTTAAGTAATAAAAGTGTGATGATCATCATTATTAGAGCATTGTCCCATGTGAGGAAAGTATGATGGAGACTATGATTCCCCCACAAGTCGGGATGAGATTCCGGACTAAATAAAAAAAGAGAAAAGAGGCCAAAGAAAAAAAGGAAGGCCCAAAAAAATGAGAGAAAAAGAGAGAAGGGACAATGTTACTATCCTTTTCCACACTTGTGCTTCAAAGTAGCACCATGATCTTTATGATAGAGAGTCTCCTATGTTGTCACTTTCATATACTAGTGGGAATTTTTCATTATAGAACTTGGCTTGTATATTCCAATGATGGGCTTCCTCAAAATGCCCTAGGTCTTCGTGAGCAAGCAAGTTGGATGGACACCCACTTAGTTTCTTTTGTTGAGCTTTCATATATTTATAGCTCTAGTGCATCCGTTGCATGGGAATCCCTACTCCTCTCATTGACATCAATTGATGGGCATCTCCATAGCCTATTGATTAGCCGCTTCAATGCGAGACTTTCTACCTTTTGTCTTCTCTCATAACCCCCATCATTATACTTTACTCCACCCATAGTGCTATATCCATGGCTTGCGCTCATGTATTGCGTAAGAGTTGAAAAGGCTGAAGCGCGTTAAAAGTATGAACCAATTGCTCGGCTTGTCATCGGGGTTATGCATGATGAGAACATTTGTGTGACAATATTGAAACATAGCCTAACTATATGATTTTGTAGGGATAAGCTTTCTTTGGCTATGTTATTTTGATAAGACATAATTGCTTGGTTAGCATGGTTGAAGTATTATTGTTTTTATGTCAACATTAAACTTTTATCTTGAATCTTTCGGATCTAAATATTCATGCCACAATAAAAAGATTTACATTGAGAATTATGCTAAGAAGCATTCCACATCAAAAATTCTGTTTTTTATCATTTACCTACTCGAGGACGAGCAGGAATTAAGCTTGGGGATGCTTGATACGTCTCCAACGTATCTATAATTTTTTTATTGTTCCATGCTAGTATATATTCTGTTTTGGATGTTTAATGGGCTTATTTATACACTTTTATAATATTTTTGGGACTAACCTATTAACCGGAAGCCCAGCCCAAACTGCTGTTTTTTTGCCTATTTCAGTGTTTCGCAAAAAGGGAATACCAAACGGAGTCCAACGGAATGAAACCTTCGGGAATGTGATTTTTGGAACAAACGCGATCCAAAGGACTTGGAGTGGACGTCAAGCAACAGCCGAGGAGGCCACGAGGTAGGGGGCGCGCCTACCCCCCCCCCCCCAAGGCGCGCCCTCCACCCTCATGGCCCCCTCGTGGCTCAACCGACCTACTTCTTCCTCCTATATATACCTACGTATCCCCAAACCATCAGAGGCATCCACGAAAACCTAATTCCACCGCCGCAACCTTCGGTACCCGTGAGATCCCATCTTGGGGCCTTTTCCGGCATCCTGCCGGAGGGGGCGTTGATCACGGAGGGCTTCTACATCAACACCATAGCCTCTCCGATGATGTGTGAGTAGTTTACCTCAAACCTTTGGGTCCATAGTTATTAGCTAGATGGCTTCTTCTCTCTCTTTGGATCTCAATACAAAGTTCTCCTCGATTCTCTTGGAGTTCTATTCGATGTAATCTTCTTTTGCGGTGTGTTTGTCGAGACCGATGAATTGTGGGTTTATGATCAAGATTATCTATGAACAATATTTGGATCTTCTCTGAATTCTTTTATGTATGATTGGTTATCTTTGCAGGACTCTTCGAATTATTAGTTTGGTTTGGCCCACTAGATTGATCTTTCTTGCAACGGGAGAAGTGCTTAGCTTTGGGTTCAATCTTGTGGTGTCCTTTCCAAGTGACAGCAGGGGCAGCAAGGCACGTATTGTATTGTTGCCGTCGAGGATAAAAAGATGGGGTTTATATCATATTACATGAGTTTATCCCTCTACATCATGTCATCATACTTAAAGCATTACTCTGTTCTTATGAACTTAATACTCTAGATGCATGCTGGATAGCGGTCGATGTGTGGAGTAATAGTAGTAGATGCAGAATCGTTTCGGTCTACTTGTCACAGACGTGATGCCTATATACATGATCATACCTAGATATTCTCATAACTATGCTCAATTCTATCAATTGCTTGACAGTAATTTGTTCACCCACCGTAATACTTATGCTATCTTGAGAGAAGCCACTAGTGAAACCTATGGCCCCCGGGTCTAATTTCCATCATATTAATCTTCCAACACTTAGCTATTTCTATTGCCGTTTATTTTATTTTGCATCTTTATTTCCTTTATCATAAAAATACCAAAAATATTATCTTATCATATCTATCATATCTCACTCTCGTAAGTGACCGTGAAGGGATTGACAACCCCTTTATCGCGTTGGTTGCGAGGTTCTTATTTGTTTGTGTAGGTGCGTGGGACTCGAGCGTAGCCTCCTACTGGATTGATACCTTGGTTCTCAAAAACTGAGGGAAATACTTACGCTACTTTGCTGCATCACCCTTTCCTCTTCAAGGGAAAACCAACGCAGTGCTCAAGAGGTAGCAGCAACCAACCCTTGCTCGTCTTCACAATCCAGTTTGGTCCTCGCCTATTTAAAAGAATGAAATCTTGTGTCTTCTGTCAGCAGAAACATATGTAGTAATGACCATGAATAACATTAGTACATTACTTACGCGTAAGTTGCAGAGGAAGACTGGAAATTGTTCTGTGTCTGCGGTATAATATTTCCATGAAGGAAAGATGCGCACAAAGTTCCTGACAACAATATAAGCTTTGTCTTCTAAACTGGGAAGAAATGGAACAGGGGTCCTATTTGCTGCAATTGGGGCTCTCTCTGGTTCGAAAAGCGATTTGGCAACTGGATTTGGTGTACTCTTTGCTGGAATGGGGGTTTTGCGTCATAGAGCTGGTGCTATGTCAACTGGCATAATCATAATGTTTGCTGCAGTTGGGGTCTGTTGAGTTGGGGCATCAGAAATGACCTGTGTAGTAGGGCTAGAGTCTGCTAGAGTTGGGGTGTTTTGTGGGTCGGGTGATATTGCAACTACACCTAATGGGCTATTTGATTTATCAGGTGCCACTACCTTTTCCAAATACTTTGCTTGTGCTCCTCCACGATCAGCAATCGCCCTCTTCCTTTTGAACGTCTGATACACAAGAACAGCATTTGAATGGATAAATATGGTATGATGACAGATGGAATATGTACTGAAAATGGATAGGCAGGGTGTTGAGGATATAGACCTTAGAGTCACCCGCCAGAAGGGGCCGGTTTACTCATAATGGTCATCGCCAGAAGCCCGGCGACAAGCTTGAAGACGGTGGGCCAAAGATGGGCTTAAGACCCGGATATGGCTTAAGGCCCGTAGTTACAACCATCATTATGGTAGAACTTGTAGTGTAAGGCAAGAATAGTTGAGAGTCCGAGCCGGACACTCTTATGAGCCGGCCGGGACTCTGAGAGCTGCTGGGCGTCAGCCTCCCTATATAAAGGGACAACCCGGCAGCAGTTTAGGGGGAGAAAAAGAAAGATCTGATCGAGAGCCGGGCATAGCAGTTAAGCTCCCTGGTCATCGAAATCCTAATCAATACCACCTCAACTGGACGTAGGCTTTTACCTTCACCGTAAGGGGCCGAACCAGTATAAACCCTCCTGTTCCTTGTCCCGTTAACCCCTTCAAGCTTCCTAGCTACGATGGCTCCACGATTAAGTCCTAGCTTGAGGACATCTGCCGTGACAATTCCACGACAGTTGGCGCCCACTGTGGGGCCAGCGCACGGTGGATTTGAGTTCTTGAAGGGCAGCTTTGAAGGGCTCAAGGGATACGCTGTGGGCCGGATGACCAAGAGTCGTCGCGGCAAGCTCTACATCGACGATGCAAGCTGGGGCCCCGACGCCGGCTCAATCGAGTACGGATACCGGGTCCCCTTCGGCGGAATTCATGTTTTCATTGCCAAGATTGGTGAGCCGGGCCCTGAGCCGGATCTCTGCGCCGATCTCATCGAGACGGCTCAGCGTGCACAACCCGCCCGGGCCCTACCTGCCTTAAAACATGCTTTTGTGGGATCTATCCATGGAGGGCTCTCTGATAGATCTGGATCTGGTGATGAGACGGCCGCCGGCTCTGACGGCGAGTCGTCCACAGATGAGTGAAACTCATTGTATCAACTTCAAGATGGCAGGCTCATGGGTTGTTCCGATGGTGACAGTATTCCGGACCCGTTTGAGCCGCCAAGCCGGGTTGGAATCTTCATGGCCGGTGCGCAGCCTGTTCAGAACCTTGCTGCTGGAACGGGAAACCTGGTGCCCTCGCCGGCTCAGGTGCTGATGGATCTCACGGACAAGATGATGGCCCTGTTGACCGCCGCGGTTGACCCGGCGGATCAAGCTCAGCATGATGCGGAGGTGGCGAAGTTAAAGTTAGATCTAGTGAAAGCTAAGGAGGATCTGGCAGCGGAAGGGATCAGGATGGCTGCAGAGAGGGCGGCTCTCGACGCCCAAACTCAGTTGATCCAGGCGCAGTCCTTCCGGCTCATGATGGATCAGAACGCGTCCAATGAGGTCATGAGAAGGAGGAATCAAAAAGCCCAATCTCGACTCCCTCCGGTTTACGATCCTCGAAACCTCTTCAACACGCCAGGTGTAGGGTCTAGTAACCCACCAGGGATCATAGCGCCCGGGTCTGGGAACCCTATTCAGCCGCAAGTGATGGGGCCTCCTCGGGTGAGCCCTGCCCCGCCTCAGTATGTGCCAATACCATCGGGTCATTATGCTAACCCGCTGGAGAACATGGTAGCCGCAGCAGCGCGGCTGGCGGCCCTCCCAATTGACGGCGACTCTCCGACGGCTATTGAAACCCGACGGGTCAGGGAGCTCCTTCAGACAGCACTGGCGCAGCAAGAGGCGTACTCCTACAGCCGGGACAGGATCCACTCGACCCCTCGTCCAGGCCGAAGCCCGAGTTACAGCAGACACATGGTCTCAGCGACCGGCTCAAGTAACGTCCGACGCCATGACCCGCCCCCTGGCCATGGCCCGGCTCATAACGGAGCCTTTCACGCAGCAGACCGAGACTGAGCGCGGCAAGAGGCGGAGCAGGTGCCTCAGTTGACGGCTTACTAGACTCCCCCGGCTTATCCGACGACTTCCGTCGACGTCGGTATCCCTACCAGGACTGGAGATGTCCCTTGTTTAGTGCCAGCTCTCCGCAATGAACGTCTACCCAAGGACTTCAAAGGCCCTAGGAAGGTGCCTAATTACACGGCTGACTTACAACCCGCAGCCTGGATCGAGAGTTACGAGATGGCCATGGAACTGCTGGAAGTCAGTGAAGCGGCAATGGCCAAGTACTTCACCATGATGTTAGATGGGACTGCCCGCACTTGGTTAAAAGGGCTACCACCGAATTCCATCGGGTCTTGGGCTGAGCTGAAAGCCCGGTTCATCCAAAACTTCAAGGATACCTGTAGGCAGTCTATGTCAATTGTGGATTTGACTAACTGTAAGCAGTAGGAGGGTGAGTCTACGACACATTGGGTTCGCCGGGTTAAGGAGATAATACATTCCTCTGATAAGATGGATGCCGGCTCTGCAGTCTTAATGTTGGAACAGAATTGTCGTTTCGTGCCCCTAAAGATGAAACTCGGGCGGCTTAAGCGCGACTGCAATGATATGGGTACACTGATGGTGGCTCCCGTCAAGTACGCCGATTCTGATGGTACCAAGGACCCCGCTTCAGACGATGAAAGGACAGGGAAGGGAAAGAAGAACAGCAATGGCAAGGGTCCTCAGCATAACCCGGGGAACCAAGGAGGTGGCAAGCGTAAGGCCGATGGCAGCCTAGAGTTCGTAGCCAACGCCAGCTCACAGGGTAATAACCAGCGACGCAAGGGGAGGCCCCCTCCCCGAGCCGGCGGGTCAGGCCCGACGCTGGAGCAGCTGTTGAATGAGCCTTGTCCAAGGCATGGCTCTAGAGAGAAGCCAGCTACTCATCTATGGAAGGATTGTGCAATCATGAAGGCCTTTAAGAATTCCAACGCCTTTAACGGCAACAATGGCCCGGGCGGTGGCTCAGGCGCCGGCGGCTTTCATGGCCTGGGCGGCGGCTCAAATTCTAATCCTCAGAACGGTCAAGGGGGCTTTAATCAGCAGTCTGGCCAGGGTCATCAACAGCAGCAGGGGGGTTATCAGACCAATCCAAAGCAGCTTAGCGGTGGACAGTGTCATGTGTTTACCACCAGTCTGTGTAAGCGAGATCAGAAGCTTCATAAGAGGGATGTGAATGCTGTTGAGCCGGCGGTTCCACGCTACTTGCGGTGGTCTGAGTAGCCTATAGTGTGGAGTAGGGAGGATCACCCTCCCCGGGTGGATAATCCGGGTCACTTGGCCTTGGTGGTGGCTCCTCAGGTGGGAGGATATAAGTTCACTAAGGTGCTCATGGATGGAGGCAGCAGCATCAACATCCTCTATTATGAGACTTCCGTCATATGGGGTTGATTGATAAGAACCTCAGCCCGTCAAACACTATTTTCCATGGTGTGGTACCTAGTAAGTCGGCTTATCCAGTCGGCAAGATCGAGTTGGAAGTGGCCTTTGGAGATGAGCACAACTACGGGGTGGAAAAATTGACCTTTGAGGTGGTCAAGATAAGAAGTCCGTACCATGCCATATTTGGGCGGCCGGCTTACGCCAAGTTCATGGCACGGCCGTGTTACGTGTATTTACAGCTCAAGATGCCGGGTCATAATGGGACCATTACGGTTCACGGCAGCCGGAAGGTGGCCCTGGAGTGTGAGGAAGGCGATGCAGCTTATGCAGAATCTGTTTGTGCAACAGAGGAGTTGAAGTTTTACAAAGACAACGTTGACCCAACAGATATGACCTCTCTGAAAAAGCCGACTACGGAGCATGAGCCGGCAATGAAGTTTAAGTCGGCTGATGAGACTAAACTTTTTGATTTCGTTCCAGGAGATTCATCTCAGCAGTTTAGCATCAGTGCCAATCTGGATCCAAAATAGGAAAGCGCGCTCATCGAGTTCATCCGTGAGAATAGGGACATTTTTGCATGGAAGCCGTCTGACATGCCAGGTGTACCTAGAGAACTCGCTGAGCACACCCTCAATGTTGATCCGAAATTTAAGCCGGTCAGGCAGTTCCTTCGGTGGTTTAATGAAGAGAGGCGGAAAGCTATTGGTGAAGAGGTGGCCCGGCTCTTGGCGGCTGAGTTTATCGTTGAAGTCTTTCACCCAGAATGGTTAGCTAACCCGGTGCTCGTACTCAAGAAGAACGGCACCTGGCGGATGTGTGTGGACTACACGGACTTGAACAAGGCGTGTCCGGCTGATCCTTTCGCCCTTCCCTGTATTGATCAAATTATTGATGCTACGGCGGGTTGTGAGCGCCTAAGTTTCTTGGATGCTTATTCTGGATATCATCAGATTAAAATGGCAGTTAAGGACCAGGAGAAGACGGCGTTCATCACTCCCTTTGGAGCCTTCTGCTATGTGTCTCTGCCCTTTGGACTCAAGAGTGCACAGGCGACTTATCAGCGTTGCGTGGAGAACTGTCTTCATAACCAGATTGGGCGCAATGTTCATGCTTATGTGGATGATATCGTGGTTAAATCCAGGAAGGAGGAAACCTTGATAGATGATCTGAGGGAAACCTTTGATAATCTCCGGGTCTACAAGATGATGCTTAACCCGGCCAAATGTGTTTTTGGTGTTCCTGCAGGCAAGCTCTTGTGTTTCTTGGTTTCTAACAGAGGCATTGAAGCTAACCCGGAGAAGATCAAGGCCATCACCTCCCTGGCTAAGCCGGCGTGTATAAACGACGTCCAGCGCTTGGCGGGTCGTATCGCTGCTTTAAGCCGGTTCATAAGCCATTTGGGTGAGAAGGCCATGCCATTATATCAGTTGATGAAGAAAACTGATGACTTTGTCTGGAATGATGTAGCTAATACTGCTTTTGAGGATTTGAAGAGACAGTTGGCTGAGCCCCCAGTCCTTGCTGCTCTGGTTGACAAGGAGCCTTTATTGCTGTATGTGGCTGCTAACACCCGAGCCGTCAGTGTGGCCGTGGTGGTGGAGCGCAAGGAAGAGGGTAAGGAGCATCCGGTTCAGAGGCCGGTTTATTATGTCAGCGAAGTACTCATCGAGTCCAAGCAGCGGTATCCGCATTGGCAGAAACTTGTTTATGGTGTGTTCATGGCAAGCCGGAAGCTTAAGCATTATTTCCAGGGTCACTCATTCAAAACAGGGAGGCCACAGGGAGAGTGGCTGAGTGGGCTAGAGAGCTCGGGCCTCATGGTCTGAAGTATGTGCCACGCACTGCTGTTAAATCTCAGGCCTTGGTGGATTTCATCAATGATTGGACGGAGTTACAAGTGCCCGAACAAAAGCCGGACAACACATACTGGACTATTCACTTTGATGGGTCCAGGCAATAGGAGGGCTCGGGGGCTGGAGTCGTATTGGCTTCCCCTAAAGGTGACAAGTTTCATTATGTGCTACGATTGATGTTTCCTTGCACCAACAATGCAGCTGAATACGAGGCCTTGCTCCACGGTCTTCGGATGGCTAAGGAGATGAGCTTGAGCCGGGTAAGGTGCTTCGGCGACTCAGACTTGGTGGCTCAACAAGTATCAGGAAAGTGGGACTCCAAGGACCCTCTCATGGCGGCTTATCGCCGCGAAGTTGATGCCATTGCTGGGCACTTTCAGGGTTACCAAGTAGAGCACATCAATCGCAGGAAGAACGAGGCGGCTGATGCTTTAAGCCGGCTGGGCTCTCAGCGAAAACCGGTGCCGCCTAATACTTTCCTGGACGTCCTGTATAACCCTTCTATTAAGTTGCCTACAGAGGAAGACTTGGCTGTCCCTGACCCGGAGGCACGACTGGTGGCGGCTCTCCACATCATACCGGACTAGACAATGCCCTATCTGGCTTACATGGCCCGGGGAGATTTGCCTGAGGATGAAACTTTGGCCAGACAAATAACCCGGCGGTCTAAGTCAATGATTGTTATCAATGGTGAGTTGCATCGCCGCAGTGTTACGGGAGCGTTCCAGCATTGTGTCTCCCCTGAGGAAGGTCAAGAGATCTTGCGTGAGATTCATGAAGGGGATTGTGGCCATCACGCCGGCTCAAAGTCTCTTGTAGCCAAGGCTTTTCGTCATGGTTTTTATTGGCTGACGGCTCATGCTGATGCGGAGGACTTGGTCAGTAAATGTGATGGTTGCCAAAGGTTCTCGCGACGGGCTCATGTGCCGGCTCAGGAGCTGAGGATGATCCCAATTACTTGGCCCTTTGCGGTCTGGGGGCTTGATATGGTTGGGCCTTTTAAAAGGTCCAAGGATAAGAAGACCCACCTCTTGGTGGCGGTTGACAAATTTACCAAGTGGGTTGAAGCGGAGCCAGTTAGCAAGTGTGATGCAGCCACGGCGGTTCAATTTATGAAAAGGGTGATTTTTCGCTTTGGCTTTCCGCACAGCATTATAACTGACAATGGTACCAATCTATCCAAAGGCACCATGGAGGAGTTTTGTCAACGAGAGCATATCTGAGTTGATGTTTCATCAGTGGCTCATCCTCAATCCAATGGTCAAGCTGAGAGGGCTAATCAGGAGATTCTGAAGGGCATCAAGCCCCGGCTTTTGGTCCCTTTGCAACGGACGCCGGGTTGTTGGGTCGAGGAGTTGCCCTCCGTGTTATGGAGCATCAACACTACTCCTAGCAGGTCTACAGGTTTCATGCCTTTCTTCATGGTTTATGGGGCAGAAGCAGTCCTCCCCAGTGACATCCATCATGACTCGCCTCGAGTGGCGGCTTATGTTGAGGTGGATAATGAACAGGCGCGCCAAGATGCTCTTGACTTGTTGGACGAGCAGCGTGATGTGGCAGCAGCTCGCTCAGTGATTTACCAACAGGACCTGCGCCGTTATCATAGTCGCCGGGTTAAATCCCGGGTCTTCCAGGAAGGCTATCTGGTGCTCTGGCTCATCCAAGATCAAACAGATGCGCATAAGCTATCCCCGCCTTGGGAAGGGCCTTTTGTGGTCAGCAAGAATTTGCACAACGGGTCATATTACCTCGTTGACGTTCGGGAGCACAAAGATTCACGTAGGTCGGAGGAAGAGACCCATCGGCCGTGGAACATAGCTCAGCTGCGGCCTTATTACACTTGAGCCACCGGCTCTCATAATGTACATATTTCTCTAAGCCATGTATATATTGTGATAAGCAATAAAGCAGGACCTCTGTCCTTTTTTCCTCCTCCAAAGATGAATGTGTTGTTTTCATTACAAGATCATGTGATAACTTGAAGGAGGATCCGGCTTATGATCGTATTCGAATCTAGCCATACACAATATAGTCACTTGGGGGCTTCCTGTTCAAACATAGGTCGTATTCGAACCAAAGAGAACATAGCTGTCGATACCCATTTGATTGGCAAAGTGCCGAGCTCATTGGGGAGTTTTCTTTGATCATATTTGAATCATAGTTTAACCTCTTTGGGAACCGACGTGGATCGTATTCGAATCAGCATCGTTAAACAATTCTTAAAGTCATTTGGGGGCTTCCTGTTCAAACATGGGTCGTATTCGAACCAAAGAGAACATAGCTGTCGGTACCCTCTTGATTGGCATCGCCACACCCACTGGGGGCTATATGATCGTATTCGAATCCTAGCGTAACCCCTTTGGGACGGGTCTCTGGTCATATTCGAACCGGAAGCCCCTAAGTTTTTCTAATTTATAGCGAGTTCTTCTGATTATTTCAAGTATGCACGGCGGGTCTCACTTTGCCGGCTTAACTTTGATTTACAGTGCTAGTCGAATACAATCGGCGTTATTAAGACTGGTAAACCGGAATTGAGGTACCAACCTTATTGCCCGGGTTATCTAAGCCGAAAGTGTGCTTGCAGGCTGGTAAGTGTGTTGTTACGGTTATATCAAGGACATAATTGAGGACCAGTCTTTTGTGATTCATATTCCGGGTTATATGCATAAGACTATGATTCTCCGTGCGGTAAGCCGCCTCGAGACTTGTGAATTGTCTTTCTATGCAGGATAGTTAAAGACAACTATTTAAGCTTAAGAAACATGACTGATCAACTATGACCCGGAGACATATAAGGAAGCAATTTTCATAGAATTCAGCATTCAACACGTGCACGATGGCACGGCACAGTTAAAGTGTTGATACTATTCTATTACAAGACTCATTGAGTTCAAAAGGGTGAAGCATTGTTTCACATAAACCGCCTACAGAGTTACGACACTTGCTGGGTTGAGGTTTCTGGCTCATCCCTCTCCGCTCCTCCGGCTGTTCCCAAGACCTGGAAAGTTGACGATTTCCAGTCAATGCCGCTCAGAGCTTCAAATTGAGCTTCCTCGTCAATTAACCCGGCCGGGTCAATTTCTGGGGCAAAGGTGTGCTTACGAGTCGGCGGGACTAAGTTGATGGCTTCGTAACGCGGAGTGGGGATCCTCTGATTCTCGGCATTGTAACCCGGCTGGTACTTGGTCAGATCCGTGTCATTTCCAATCAGAGTGGCCACCGGGCGTATGATCTTCACGCAGGCTGCGAAGTCCTTTTGGTCGAAGGCGGTGCCGTCTTCCTTCAAGCTGGGATAGCCAAGGGCAATGTCCGTCGGGTCTAATTCTGGAAGGAACGCCTTGGCCTGGCTCAGAGCAGCTATGGCTCCGGCTCTTGCGGAGGCCCGTCGCAGCTCCTGGATACGCTGAGGAAGAACGGCAAGCCGGCGAAGCACTTCCGCCAGGTGAGTCGGCACCTCATTGGATAAGGCCACCACGGCCAAGGCGCGCTGTGACCCGGTGTAGAGTTGCTCCACCAGGGTGTACACGGCCTTCAGCTTGGTCACCACACTTTGGTTGAGGTTGGCGCTTCTGGGACCTGTTTAACAGAGTAAGGTAAGCCGCTCGCAATGATGGATTATGAGACATAAAGGTTATAAACTGGACGAGAGCCGGTGGAATGACTTACTGAAGATTGCGGCGACCATCTGTGACACGTGGCGCTTTAAACCGGCGAGTTCGGTGGTTCTTTCCGTCTGTTCGGCCCGGTTCACCAGAGTAGCCTTCTCTTCGGCCCAAGCTTTCCGTTCAGCGTCAAAGTCCGTCTTCAGCTTTTCTTGCGCAGCAATACTAGACACAAAATTGGCATTGGCCTTCCGGGTCTCAGTTTCTTGCGTCTTCAGGCGGGTCTTTAAATTGGAGATGTCAGCCTCAAACTTCTTGCAAGCAGCCTGCATAATTTCCGGGTTATAGCATGAACAGTTACTATGCAAATTTAAAGTCCCAAGCGTTTTCCAAGCAAAGACACTTGGCACTTGGGGGCTAATGCATATCGAACGTTCCTATCTACAAATTACCGGTTCATGGAAGTAAGCCGGAACTTAAGTCTACAACATATTCAATCATAAGTCGTCGACTTGGGGGCTAGCATGGTAAAGATAACTATGCAGTAAAGCAAGAAGAGTGGTACCTCAGACTTCTGCTGAATCTGATTCACCATGTCGATCTCTAAGTCCCGGCTCTTGTGCACCTGACTGACATAGCCGGAGACGATCACTTCGATGTTCAGATTGGCGTAATCGGTGAGGTCCAGATTAGCCCGGCGGCGCCCTAGCAACTCCTCCTTGGCGGAGCACTTGGCCAGCGCAGTAGGTCTCCCCGGCTCAACAAACTCCGTCCGGGTGATTACCACGTCCGGGTCATTGACCGGGTGAGCCAGGCTGGAGGTCTCCGGGTTAGCAGAAGCTTCTTGAGGTTCTTGAGCTGAAGGGGCAGAGGCAACTGGCGTTTCTTGAGCTGCAACCTCCGGTTCAGGCAAGTCCGGCTATTCGACCGGCTTGTTCTTCTTCGCCCGCTTGCTGAGCTTTGCCTGGGCACTGAAAGGACAAAAAGGTTAGTACAAAAGTATGAGTAAAGATAAGCACAACAAGAGATGATTATCATTACCCGGGTACGGTCTTGAAGGCCGGCAGGTTTGATTGCATCGAGTCACCAGAAGAGGGTGAGGTTTCCTGATAGTTTGAATCGGAGGAATTGAGCGGTTGACGTATAACACCCGCCAAAGGATTAAAAGGGTACAAGTGGGAGATAACCTCGGTCCGGCGTTTCCTCGACGCGTCAGGTAAACCGGAGGAGAGGTCAGCGTCCTTGTTGGTCCGGGTGTGCCGCCGGCTCTCATGAGTCTGTCGCTTCAAAAGAAATTGAGGATCTTGATAAGCTAAAGGATGTGAAAATCTTACTTTCCGGGTTACCCTTTGGACTTTCAGCCTTGGCAAGGGCTCCAAGTCGGAGGAAAGTGACATTACCTCTTCAACCACTGGGTTACTTGCTCCGGTGTCATCCTGTTGAAGAACAGTATTGATAAGGTGGACAAAAATAAACAACAAATACAACAAGAGCTTACAGGTTCAGGGGTTACCTCTGACTTGGAGCTGTCGCTTAGTTGCAGCAGCTCTGAAGCAGTAGGCCTACTTCCCTTCTTGCGGGGAGCGGCTCTCTTGGCGGCTTTCTTCGCTTTCCTGGCCTTCTTGGCCGCCTCATGGTCATATTTGACCTTCCAGAATTTGTCATCAGCCTGAAAATACAATGACGATTTCTTAAGGTTCGGATGAAAGTTGTCTACAGGTGAAAATAAGATGTTCAGGTCAGCGGCTTACCGCTGGGGCCGGGTTGGTCTTGCAGAAGGGGCTTAAGCCGGTCCTCCCGCAGTCTGCCAAGCTCTCGTTCAAGAGAGCCTTGGTCATGTCCTCGGCAACATCTTCAGGAAGATCGTTGCGGCTGTGTCGCAGGGGGTCATCTTTCCGGCCTGTGTACTCACACATTAAGCCGGGGCGGCGGCTCAAGGGGATCACCCGCCACGAGATCCAAACCCGGACCAGATCAATTCCATTGAGACCATTGCCCAGGAGAGCCTTGATCTTGTTAATAGTGGGGAGCAGAGGTTGGCGCTCCGCTTGAGTCAGCTTGTCTGACAGAGGGTGTGTTGGTTCCAGACGCGAGGGGTGAAAGCCGGGCAGCGGACTCTCGTCAGCCGGCGACGTGTCTTGGCAATAGAACCACGTCTGGTTCCAGTCCTTTGGGTGGCTTGGCGGCTCGGCGTAAGGGAAAAGGCAGTCTCTCCGTCGCTGAATGGAGATGCCACCAAGTTCCAAGCTTGGCCCGTTGGCGCACTCGTTCTAACGGTTCAGGTAGAAAAGCTCTCTGAAGAGCAGCAAGCTGGGCTCTTCTCCAAGGTAGACTTCGCAGAACACTTGGAAGTTGCATATATTGGACACAGAATTGGGTCCTATGTCTTGTGGCCGCAGATCAAAGAAGTTCAGCACATCTCTAAAAAACTTTGAGCCGGGCGGTGCGAAGCCCCGGCTCATGTGATCCGCAAAAATCACTACCTCCCCGTCCTTTGGCTGTGGTCTCTCCTCTGACGGGTCAGGGGCACGGTAGGACATGACGTCCTTCTTAGGCAGGTAACCCGACTTTACAAAATCCGCTAAGGTCTCGTCGGTGACATTGGACCTCATCCAATTGCAAGTGATGGATGCTTTAGGAGCTTTGGGAGGCATGGTGAAAGTCGGAAGCCTATGATAAAGGAAACATGCCCGGTTTAATTATAAACCGGAGGAAATTTACAGTTCAATGTTAAAGTGGCGGCTTATGGAGGGGACTAATGACATATATCTAGGTGCGACGGGTTATCTAAGCCGCCCGAGGTATTGAGAGCAATTCAATTATCTATAGCCTTGCTGCAAATGAGCGGGAAATTTTTTACAGTATGTGGTTTCTTTAAGCCGGAAACGTAAACCGCCACGACTCGGCAGGTGTAGTTTTTTACTAAGTGTGGTGAAAACAGGTTTCACACATCGCAGTAAATAATTTGGATCAAAACGGTCGGTTGAAAAGGAAAATTCCTAGACCTAAAAACAGACGCAGAAGAAGTCTGCGGGTTCGAACAAAGCATCTATGCAGTAAAAAGGGGATCTATTTGCATTAGGAATGGAAGTGAAACAGCTACCGTAGTGGTTCTATACAAGTCTAAGATCAAAAGGGGTGGTAAAAATCAAATCTACCGAGGGCCTGCAAAGAACGGTGAAGAACACGGGAAGAACAAGAAGAAACCCTACTGCAGATCTGTTCTACGGGGCAGCAAGGACTTACAGGTGCTGGTGAGTCGCGGAGGTCGCTGTCGTTCTCTGGACACAACAGGTTGATGCAGCGGCCGGAGTTGCTGAGGACGAGAAGACCCGCGGCGGCGACGGCAATAGAGCTCGAGCGAAAGAGCGGTGGCGCGAGGAGGAAGACGGGTGGCTGAAGGCTCATCGGGCCGGACTATTTATAAGGCCAGACTCATAAGTGGGCACGAGAAACGAGGAGGCCACGGCGCGGTTATCTCGCCCGAGAGGCGCCTCGATTTTCGGGATGGCAGTAAAGATAAGATCCGTTGCGGATCTGGTGGAATAAAAAATGGGCTTAATGGAAGATGACGTCACGGCGGATTACCCGGAGTCCAGAGGATGACGTCACGCCGGGTTATGGCCTTCACACAATCGTAAGCCGGAGGTTTTCTGTCGAAAGAATTGAAGATTGACATGAGCTGGCTCAAATCAATCTGGGGCCTAGTGTTGAGGATATAGACCTTAGAGTCACCCGCCAGAAGGAGTCGGGTTACTCATAATGGTCATCGCCAGAAGCCCGGCGACAAGCTTGAAGACGGTGGGCCAAAGATGGGCTTAAGACCCGGATATGGCTTAAGGCCCGTAGTTACAACCATCATTATGGTAGAACTTGTAGTGTAAGGCAAGAATAGTTGAGAGTCCGAGCCGGACACTCTTATGAGCCGGCCGGGACTCTGAGAGCTGCTGGGCGTCAGCCTCCCTATATAAAGGTACGACCCGCAACGGTTTAGGGGAAGAAAAAGAAAGATCTGATCGAGAGCCAGGCATAGCAGTTAAGCTCCCTGGTCATCGAAATCCTAATCAATACCACCTCAACTGGACGTAGGCTTTTACCTTCATCGTAAGGGGCCGAACCAGTGTAAACCCTCGTGTTCCTTGTCCCGTTAACCCCTTCAAGCTTCCTAGCTGCGATGGCTCCACGATTAAGTCCTAGCTTGAGGACATCTGCCGTGACAATTCCACGACACAGGGCGTACTCACATACACGATGTGTAAACTAAGCTAATGGCAGTTCAACAAAGTAGAAGCAATGCAAAGCATCAGTTGCAAGATATGTGCGACAAATATAACCTTGGAAAGTTAGAGCAAGCACCTTGATGGGTGAATAAGATAGGGCATCTTCCTATGACTCCTCCACTAGGGAGCTACATTGACTTAGGTCTCCCTCTAGCTCAGAATCACTGTTAGGATTATATTCTGAGCATGAATCTGTAGGTGGAGAGCGTTTGCATTGCATTGCATCCAGACTTGATTTCAGTCCCTTAATGCCAAGTTTGACAGCCATGGCATTGTTCTGCTTTATTCTTTTCATGCGCGCAAGCTCATAATCATTATGATGCTGTTTAGAATCTGAGATTCATGAAAACATAAAAAGTAGTCAGATTATCTATGGAATGCATTGCGGATTCAACTTGAAGGGTGTCTCCCTATAAACCCCTGCATATGCAAAGTTCACCCCCAACCGTGTTGACCAGACCACACACAGAAATACAAACCCCTTTTGTCTCTATAACAGGCAGACACACATTTCAAAACTGAAGTAGGAACATTAGAATCATATGAAATTCGTATTTGAACAAATAAACTAAGGAATTATGAGTGGCATAATGTTTAGCTTCAAGGGTGGAGTGTTGGTAATGCAACACAAAGCAAGTAGGCAGATTGTATTCCATGTAAAAGATCGAAGCCTACGTAAAAGCTGGAAATGACACTTTCTTTCTATACAATGCAGTGTTCGTTGCCCACACATGATGGAAGAGATCACATAGAGATATACTATTCACTCATGTCTACGGTTGCAGTATTTAGAAACAGGGTGGTCCACCTAAAAGAATATTGACAACAAATATGACAAGGCAAGCATAGATGTAGTGAATCAATCATTTACTTGTGAGCTCACTAGGACAAGTATGCAGAATTGTAACTGCAGTAAGAGACCGTCCTAAATCTGAATCAAGAAGTTTGTCTAGCACTTATTGTTTGCAACTAATCGACGTGAATAATTGGATATTATATCGAATGAGTAAGAAAGACAAGTAAAATTGTCAACAAACCTGGCTTGCAGTAGTAATCTGGGTCAATGTCACTATGACCAACAATCCAAAATGACTAGTGTTTGTTCCTAGGGCCAGAATTTTGAAAACCCTGCGAACTTTACAGGTACTAAAGATTACCGAAATACATCTGAACCATTAAGTGTAGGTAGCACTGAGCACACAACAAACCCTAATGACAGTCCTGCCTAATGAGTAATGAATCAATTAGAAAATGGGTGATGAGGAGTGGCTGCTGAGTGTTGAGGACTTATCTCAGGACAAATCGGGTTGGCTTAGTGGGTGCTGCACGTCTGAGCCCTGAACGGACTGGGAAGGTAGGCACGGCGGCGCACCCGGGCAGCGGTGACGCTGTTGGGCGAGCGGCTCCTGACCTCCTGTTAGTCCGGCATCACCTCCTAGAGTCATGCCGTCCGGGGACGGCAAGTCGCCGGCGAGGCAGGCAGCTGGGGGCGAGTAGAGATCGGAAGCATGCAGCAGAACAGAGGGGAATCGGGGCCTGGGACGACCCAAAATCCCAGGGTGGGCCGGCCCACCGTGGGCACCCTGTAGAGATACACACCCGAGCGGCGAACATGCATTTTCGAAACTAATTTAGGAACATTTAGCTGACCAATTAAACGAATTTGTTTTAATAATATCAGATTCGTATTTGAACAACTAAGCTTGTTTAGCTTGATGGGTCGAGCAGTGCTATTATGACACGAAGCACGTATTCTGATCGTATAGTGATCATAAAAGGGGGAAACCGGAGAAATGATATTTAGCAGCCATTGTTTTCTTCGAACTAAGAACTAAATTCTAAGAGCTGAAAAGAAAGTAGAGTACCAAGTTAAGATCTATTTTCTGGTTGAGATCAAAAAGTTGAGGAGATATGAAGTACCACCTCTCTTGCGGTGCCATGTAGGCATCAGGGGTGCGATGGCTGTTGGTGGCGTTGAAGCAGATCTGCGACGGTAGACGGGTGCATCGGGGGATAAGTCCCGTTGCGGTTGAAGAGAAGGTCATGTGAGCGGCCCCGGCAAAGAGGACGACGTCGTCGATGAAGCGAGAGGACGTGATGCAAGGCTCTTGGTCCGTCGCCGTGGATGAGAAACATCCATCTCTAGCAGTGGACGACGCGGTCTTGGTAGGCGCTCCGGCATGGTGGAGGACGGTGGCGATGGATGTGGTGGAGGACGGCGGCGATGGATGTGGTGGAGGACGGCGGCGATGGATGTGGTGGAGGACGACGGCGATGGATGCTGGTGTGGGGATGGTGTTCTAGCGCGGACGGTGTATGAATGGGAAAATGGAGGGAGAGGTACGGGGAACCATGTTTTTGGGACGCGCCTGTCTGAAATATGGGAAAGTTACAAACTCAGTCCCCATTTAAAATTTGGACGTCTCGTCGGTTGGGGATATGACGGTAATCTCGCATCTCGCCAATATTTGCCATAGCGATTTCGGGCGAGGAGAGGGTGGTTGGCGCCCATGGTTGGCGCCCACGGTGTATGAACGGGGCTAACAGGTAGGGCGGTTGTGTCACGTTTGAGTGAAGTTACAAACCTGCCCCTATTGAAAATATTTGCCTACATCAATTTCGGCCGAGTCGAGTTTGTTTTGCCGCCCACCGTGTATGAATGGGGAAATGGAGGGAGAAACAGAGGTCTTTCGGACGAGCTTGAATCAAATGTGTTTTGCCGCCCATGTTTGGCGCCCACCGTGTCGGAATGGGCTCAGAGGCGGTCGTGTCATGTCTAATTGAAGTTACTATCCTACCCCTATTTAGAGCAGTGGAAATCGGGCCGATGGATTGTCCGTGTAATGGCTAGACAGTAATTTTCATCTCCCAAACACTTGGCTTCGGGCAGCCGACGTGGGAGTGGACATTTTGCCGCTTCTTTCGAATTTTGGGACAATAAGCATCCACGTTTACCCTGGCAACTAAATTTGAATCCATTTTGTATTCCTATACGAATCTTTATAAATCATTCTATGTGTTTTTATATGTCTTCAAAAGGATGACAAAGATGTATTCCACTGTCATATATGAATATGGTTTACAAATGCCGACACTCAAATTCAGAAGCTAGAATCCAGTTTAAGGTGAATTCGAATATTTGGAACACTTCATGTCCAACTCAATTGTCACACGCAGCATAATGTGTACTCCCGTTTAGATATGTACACAAGCGATGTATCAAGATTCAAATACCGAGTCAATCAACCAAGAATGTACAGAACTAACAGACATATAAACACTTATAGAGTATATGGATCAATAATATCAACTAACATACATAAGCCAGGCCGCTGTACTTTTCTTTGCTACAACAGCATCCTTTTTTTTAGCCAAGCTACTACAGCATCTTGGGCCTTTCCGATGCATGCCACTTATGGTCCATCTATACTACTATTATTGTTGAATGCACATTTCAGCCCGATTGGCATATTTGTAGGTCTGGCACAGCAATCAAAACGAAATGTCTCCGAGTCTTATCAATTAATACAGACTTGTGCTCAGATAAAATTACAAACCAAAAAACAAAAAAAACAAAAACAATTATTACATGATCACTAAAACAAATGGTTTGATTGATTACATGAACAAACAACACAAAGGTTATTCAACGATGGAAAGAAAATTTCACCTATGATTTACCAAGTGGGAATTTAATTTCCTTTTTTCCTTCAGGAACTTAACAATGTGGTCAGTCTCAGCTTGCTTCGTTTTGAAATCCACCAAATATTTAATGGTTGTCTTGAGTACTGCTACTGATTGTGCTGTTTGCTTCCTCAACATGTCAACTTCATCTCTAAGTGCAGAAGCAGAATCTCTTTCTACCACTAGTTTAGCCTCTAGAGCATCAGCAGTTGGCAATTCATAATGCACGATTTGGCCGGTGCCACTGCTGTGGGATGATACAACGTCCATGAGGACCTCGCTCTTTGATCTTGGGCTAACTTGTTTTGCCATTAAAGTTTCGATTGGATTTAGAAAAGTCAAAGTTAGCAAAACATCTCAACTGGGAGTTATAACAGCAAACCGGTTAAACAAACAAGGAATTAAAGAGTTTCAATTCGATGCTGAAAAGTAGTTATTAACATCATTGTAACCCGTTGTTGCAGCAGCAAAGCAGTTAAACAAACAAGTAGCTATTTAAGTTCAGGCAAACAGGTAATTCTTAACATCAAGTATCAAACACATAGATAGGCGCAGTCTATAATAAGATTAACAGGCTGTGGCATTATGTAATCAGTAGCAAACTAAATTAAGCCAAGCAACGTAATTGAACAATTTTGCAATAAGTGGCTAACTAAAATTCTGAGAAGCAGGTAACTGAACTTACGCTAGTTCTTTGTACAGGCACACTGCAACTTCTTTTTTGCTTACAAGGTTGTACGAAGGAGTCCATGGCATCAATTGCTTGGATACGCAGTCCCAATACTTCTTTCTTCCCACACTGCATTGGTAAGTCGAATGGTTAATCTGGTAAGATGGTGCGTCCTTGATATGTTATATGAGGATGTAGTCAGACTAGTTGTAGCCACACACATCACACTGGCTTTTACTGTATATTTCATGCGATTACTTTTGGCATATCGAGATCTAAGCAATCTACAATAGGATGAAAAGACTGGCATCCTTCACATTATTGGCGAACTCAGTTCATGGAAACAAGCAATTCAACCGTTCTGTGGGTAAATCAAAAGCGCCACTGGAATATTTTTCACTACCCCTATCATACACGCAAAAAGGGGCTACGCCACCATAGGGGTTGGTATGGGCGGCCGCCTCGGGTGGCTCGAAAGTGTGCACCTAGTTTGAGTCGTCCAGGTTGGCCCAGGCTAGTTTTGTTCATCCCAATGCATGAGCAGGCAATGTAAAAAATGAAGAAAAATGTTTCAATTTTGATAGGCCAATAACATAAGTGCAAGGCAGGCCCTATAGCAGGCTCGTGGCCCAAACGAGCGCCTCCCATATCGATCGACAGCAGGAAAAATCCCAATTCATCCGCTCTAGCCTCCAGTCTGGTTCGCTCCTAACCTAGCCGCCGCTGGACAGACCGACACAGCACTTCCTCGCGCCCTCGTTGGAGGGCGATCGCCGGGCTTCAAGCGAACGGAAGGACAAGAAGATGAAGATCCAACCCTGGGTGTAGTCTGCGTGGGAGGCAGCGGCGGCAGCACGGGCATGGCATCGAGCTTGCACAAATGGACAGTCGCAGCTTGCAAGAGTAGCATGCGCAATGAGCAGGTACATCACATCCCTGATTATATCTAATTCAACTCTTCAATTTCTGGCCAATAGTTAAACCTGACGGTGTTGTAGAACTGCTTGTATGTAGGGAATCTATGAGAAAATGAAACCAATTTCTACTTATTTTATAACTCCCCCAATAAATACTGAACTGACTGAATCTGATGTATCTAATCAAGTTTTCGGTGCAAACATCCAAGCTCATGTTGTTCTTGAGCCTGAAGTGTCTAATGAACAGACTGCTAATGAAGGATTTGATGCAAACATTTTACATGCTCCTGGTGATGAACATATAGTGTCTAATGAGGCATCTAATGCAAGCATTTTGCAAGCTCCCATTGAAGGATTTAGTGTCTAATGATGATCCGCTATGTTGAGAGAGACATAGAGATTTGCAGACATTGATGACAAGCAAATTATAGTGCATTTTCATGGCTTGAGGAAATGTCGAGGCCATCTACCAGAAAGTCCTCGTATCATGACAACGTAGCATAAATACTTTTCTAATCTGTTGTTTGAAACTATTGGCATACTTGTGCAGGATAGATATATTGATATGCAGTTTGCGCACTGGTTATAGGTGCAATTACACTTTGATATTTTCAGCCAGAGAACGAATAATTCAAGCAGGTAGAGACCATGTTTGTAGTCCTTGTACACCATGTTGCACTTTGTGTTTTTTGGTGCTTGCATCATTTAGTGTTTATAATCTGAACTACTTTGGATCATTAGCTGGTTTTCAAAGTGCGTGTAGCTTCACATTTCTCAAGTTATGTTGATTTCCGGAGTGCAAATGCCTTCGTATATTTTAAGTTAAATGTTCGCCCCTGGTAACTTGAATTCGTGGATCCGCCACTGCACACAAATCATACACGAATGCCAGTACGAATTAAATGAAATGCAGGGACTTACGCTAGCTCGTTGTACAGGCTCACTGCAGCTCTGCTTGCGCTTGGGATGTTCCATCTACAAGTTCATGTTACCACTTTCTTGGATGTGCAGGCCTTGTGCTCCTTGCATCCCCCTCTGCATTTTTGACACGGCGAATGGCTGATCAAATAAGCGGAATCAACCTTGCTGTTGTACCGGAGGACAGATACTTACAATGTTATACGGGTGTGCAGGATGTGTACCAGATCCCGTTGCGCCGTCATGCTTCGCTAAAAAATGGATTTGCTTGTTTCAGATGATATCTCTAGAAGAAATAAGAGTTAAAGTCAGAGTTGGATAGGCATGTAAGCTAAGAGAGCAGTGAAAGGATATCCAAACATCGTCGGAACAGTGCACAAGGGAGTGATGTGTGGATACCTAGTTCAGGCCGGCGTTTGGGCATGCTCGCCTAGCTAGAGTGCGGGTCACTTCAGAGCCATTGAGGGTGATGCGCTGGCGTTGGCTGGCCGCGCACGTATGCAGATCTTGAGTGGCAGCGGAGCGCTACGATCCGGTGGACGAGACCGTTGGTGAAGCCCCAGCGGCCTCGGGGGGCGGAGGCGCGACGATGTGCTCGGTGAAGTACCCCCGGTGAGCTGGGAGACGGCATCAGTGAAGCGCACCTGATGCGGTGGAAGTCGGTGTCTGTGAGGCACGTCGGTTGCAGCGGCCGACGTTGTTGGTGGACCACCCGGTGCGGTGGACGAGGGCGTAGATGAGGTAGCTCTGGTGCGATGGTGAAGCGCGGCTGTCGTCTTCGTCGTCATCGTCCGGCACAGCGGTGGGGAAAGAGACAAGCCGAGGGGCGATTCGAACTTTGCTTGGGTTGGCGGCGAATTAGGGATTTGAGCAATCTGGGCGCGGAAGTGGGCGTTAGAGAAGGGAGATTTTGCAGGGCTGGAATTGGGGCCGCCAGATATTTCAATCCGAACCGTGGAAGCGCGAACTTATTTTGTCATTGTCCTTTTTTTGGGTGGGGAGGGGGAGGGAGGGAGGGGGTGGGTGGCTGGGTGCTACGCGTCCGTCCGACACACGCGACCACCACGACACGACCCTGGTCTGCCTGGTGCGCCTACATTTGAGAATGCAAACGGATCTTCTTTCATTTGCAAACGAATCTGTATGTATTACCATGCCCGTGTTTTCCTTGCAATAATTAGTCATTCGAAACGAGATACTATAAATTAATTAATGAGGAGTTATTTGAAAAAAAAAATCGAAATGGTATGCCCGGTATCCACGCTAACGTGGATTAGAGTGTGTGTCACATAATTAGTTATTTGAATTAGAGTGTGTGTCACATAGCAATCTCCAATTCTAACGTGGATTTCGCATTTCACTGTATCCACGCTACTTTTTTAATACAAATTCATATGTATATGATGAACACCATGGTAGTGAGAAAACTTTTGGATGGATTCAAACATATGACCTACAAAATAGCACAACAAATCGAGTCAATGTCAACTTTTCGAAACCTAGTATGGCACGAATTCGAAATAATTACCCATATGCATGGTCCTCAATTTAAATCTTACAATGTACACCGAATTGAAACATCGATATTAAGTCTCGTACTATCTACATTCA
>NC_057799.1:126962201-127125340 GCF_018294505.1 Triticum aestivum
TCTTCCTCTCATAACCACCTTAGGAAGCTATCGGTTTCCAACACACATCCATTCTTTCTCTCCATGTTTCGATCTCTAACTCTCTCAACTACACAACCCCCTTTTTCCACTCTGTTACGAAATGTATTTACCTCACACACCCACCATTGCACCCCATGTCGAGCTCTCTCTCTCTCTCTCCCTCTCCCTCTCACCCTCTCGCGCTAAATACATGCATTGCCTATCTAGCCCCCCAACCTCTCGTGCGCACGCACGCACGTTGTCTATCTAGGTCACTCCCTCGAGATTGTCTCACTCTTTCTTCCGCACGGCGGGCCACACTCGCTCAATCTCGCTCTCTTTATCTGTGTCTCGTTTAACCTCGTTTTCTTTCGCACACAAATGATATATCTCCCTGTTCGGGCCTCGATCGACACACTCTATACTCTCTCACGCAGATTGTCTATCTAGGTCAGTCCATCGAAGCCGCCCCCACTCTTTCGACCTCATGGCGGGCCATGCTCTCTCTCTCTCTCCCTCCCTCTCTCTCTCTCCCTCTCTCTCTCTCTCTCTCTTTGTATGTCTCGATTGACCTCGCTCTTTCTCGGACAAAAACGATATATCACCATGTTTGAGCCCATTTCGACTTATTCACATTGTATACTCTCTCACGCACATTGTCTATCTAGGTCACTCTCTCCAAACCGTCTCACTCTTTCGATCGCACGACGACCCTATGTGATCGATTGACCTTGCTTCCTCCCACGCACAAAATATATCTACACGTCTGTGACTGGATCATCTCTCAAGCTCTATCTTACAGCCCTCACCCTTGCCAAAAGCTCAATCGGACAATATCGCTCCAGAGCATATATATTTTTTCAATGAATGTCGGACCACACTCACTTTGTCTCTCTATCTATATGTCTCTCGATTGACCTCGCTTTCTCACGCCATATCTTCCACACATTGAAGCTACCTCTCCATCCCTCGCAAAGCTGGAGCTATTTACATTGAGAGGGGCACTCCAACCTTGGATTAATTTGTGTAGGCAATTATTCCGGTTGGTTTAGATTATATTTTCATAGCATTCGGCCCACAACTACTCGAAACACCGTTGCAACCCCCGCAACTCCCCTAGTTGATTTCCCTCTGGCTCGGTCATCGCTCTCTCGCACGTCCTTTCTCGCCTTCAACGTCGCACCCTGGTATTATTGCAAAAAACTCTGTTGTTCTCTTTAATTATTATAAATAAGCTACAAAACTACACACCGATAGTCCACTTGGAATGGAACAAATTTCGACCCACAAATTAAAGTGCTACAAACTACACACCGAGGGGCCCACATGTCATGAAACAAATTTGGACCCATATACAAATTAAAAAATAAAGAACGAGGATCGGACATGCGACCAGGGCCTTCAAGACGCACGTCAATAGGCAACATACGTAGAAAAGCAATGTTTGTTGTACCTCCCTTTGTTCACATAATGTTTTTATATTACGACACCCTATTTAATTGATAACATGTAATATTATTTTTAGTACTATTCTCCTTCACTTACTGGCGGGTTCCATGTGTGCTCTCTCTCTCCTCCCCTTCTGCGTTTAGACGCACGGGCAAACACGAAGAACTCGCGGGCGATGTTGCCGTTGACCATATTTGGACGCGTTCACAAGTTACGGCACCAGTTTCACGTGCTAACAGCACTAGTCAGTGTGTACGTGCAATTCACGTTAATTTGGAAGTATATTAAGTGCATGTGGATATTAAGTAGGATATTATTTGCGTGTTATTATGTGATTAGCACTATTTTTGGCATGAAATTAACTGCACGCTAAACGTGTTGAGCGCTCGACATTGAAGCAGTCTAGGTCGTTGGATGACAAGGAATACATGTGGCTTGATGACGTTTTATATTTAATTTGATACGGCTCTAGCAGAACATTCAATCGATCAAACCATAGATTTCGTTCAGTCTGACTCCGACTTTAAATTATACGACGATCGATCTAAAATAAATGGAAATGATAAACGTTCGGATTTTAAGCATGGCAATCCGAACGTTTTTCATGGCAAATTTAGATTATGCGGCGGCGGCGGGGGCGTCTTGCGGTGGGAAGCAGCTCCTCTGCCGTGCTCTGTGTGTCGTCGGGCCACTGACCGACGGTGACGGTGGCGCCTTGCGCCATTGTTGGCGTACTCCTGGACGTTGGCCTAGCTTCAAGGAAGGCCAAAATGTTCTGGACTTCGGAGCGAGTCAACTGGCGGGAGGAGGCGACTGGCGTTGGTGCAAGGAAGCGGTCGACGGCGGCCATCTATGCCACTGAGGGGGGCACTGGCACCCGCGCGGGGACAGCCGCTGTCAACGGCGCGGCGGAGACATTCATGTGCACGGGCACCAGCACGGGCACGCACGTCAGTGCATGCGCTGGCAGGTGCACGGGCACCGCACGGGCGTGTGCGTTAGTGCACGCGCAGGCGCATGCGCTGGCAGGTGCACGGGCGCGTGAAAGTCGGCGGGGACCTCGTGGAACCCTGTGGCATCAAGCTCGGTGACAATGTGCGGCTCCCAGCCCATCAATGCCACGGGGATGGGCGCTGGCGCAGTCGGGGCGCCGGGAGCCGGAACGGGAGCGGGGACAGGCGCGGCGTCTTCCCGCAAGGCACGTTCAAGCTCGTCCCAAAGTGCCTTATGTTCTTGAGACTCCGGCTGGGTGTCTTCCTCAGAAAACTGGAAGACTAAGGGCAGACCATCGTGATGCGGCATGGCGTACGTTTAGGTCAGGCTGGTTGGAGGTAGACGACAGGAGAATCGGAGAGGAAGAGAGAAGATTGTAGCGATACCGGATAGTGCGGGGTTGATTTTAAACTGCGGCGCCGGCGACATTAAAAGTGGGAGCAGTTGGGACGAAGGTGGGCGGCGGAGCCTGGTCAAAGGGCTCGCCTCCCGGTGAGCCTGCACAGTGGTCTGCTCGCACGCCTCCCTGTCAGCCGGCGCAGCGGTCTGCTCGCACGCCTCCCGTCGACTCACACGCTTGCTCGGACGGCACCTGCCGATGAGAAGCGGGACTCGTGGCGGCACGTAAACGCCCACGGTTTCAATAGAGAAAGCGTTTGCCTTAACGTGACAAGTCTTTGTTCCAAATACCTTGGCTCTTCATTTGTGCAACTTGTCATAAGCAGCTTGTCTCAAATTGAAGAAAAAAATTACGAAGTAATATTTGTGCCATATCACGTGACCATGCTCAGTTTCAAGAATTTATGATCACTTTTGGATTTTCTGAAATTTAAGATCCAGGATTCGAAACAATATCATAACCTGCATCATGCAATAAATTTTCAAGCCATACATCTGTCCTGTTGTATTTCTTAAGAAAGGATTTGGTCAAACATTTTGCTTAGTTAGACTTCAGGATAATCCCTCCGTACCAGTGCATTACCTGATATATTAACTCAAGTACTAGGCACGAATAAACGGGCTCAATTCTGTGCTCATCCTGGTGTAGTAGTAGTAGTACTAGGCAATGCAGTTGACGGGTGACCTTGGCGAGCGGCGACCGAGGGAATTGAACCGTGCTCGGCATGGTAGGTAACATTGTCTAGTTACTAAAGCATCCCTCCGTTGTTCATCGGTAGTCATTATGGACCGGGGACATGAGGGGAATTTCCTAGGGCTGGAATTCTGGCCGCCAGATATTTCGACTCGAAGCTCGGAGGCTCGACTAGTTGGGGTTGCCTAATGTACGTACCACGCATGCCACCAGAAGGACACGAGTGTTGGTGTCAAAACCGGCGGATCTCGGGTAGGGGATCCCGAACTGTGCGTCTAAGGCAGATGGTAACAGGAGGCGGGGGACACAATGTTTACCCAGGTTCGGGCCCTCTCGATGGAGGTAATACCTGTTGGGGAACGTAGTAATTTCAAAAAAAACTCCTACGCACACGCAAGATCATGGTGATGCATAGCAAACGAGAGGGGAGAGTGTTGTCCACGTACCCTCGTAGACCGACAGCGGAAGCGTTATCACAACGCGGTTGATGTAGTCGTACGTCTTCACGATCTGACCGATCAAGTACCGAACGTACGGCACCTCCAAGTTCTACACACGTTCAGCTCGATGACGTCCCTCGAACTCCGATCCAGTCGAGTGTTGAGGGAGAGTTTCGTCAGCACGACGGCGTGGTGACGATGATGATGTTCCACCGACGCAGGGCTTCGCCTAAGCTCCGCTACGATATTATCGAGGTGTAACTGGTGGAGGGGGAACCGCACACGGCTAAAATATCATATATTAAGTGTGTATAGAGGTGCCCCCCTGCCCCCGTATATAAAGGAGCAAGGGAGAGGCCGGCTGCCTATGGGCGCGCCAAGGAGAGGGGGGGAGTCCTCCTCCTAGTAGGAGTAGGACTCCCCTTTCCTAGTCCTACTAGGAAAAGAATGGGGGAAGGAAAGAGAGGGAGAGGGAGAGGGAAAGGGGGCTGCGCCCCCCTCTCCTAATCCAACTAGGACTCCTCCTGGGAGGGGGCGCACCACCTCCTGGCTGCTGCCCTCTCTCTCCCCTCAAGGCCCACTAAGGCCCAATACTTCCCCGGGGGGTTCCGGTAACCCTCCGGCACTCCGGTTTAATCCGAAACTTCTCCGGAACACTTCCGGTGTCCGAAAATAGTCGTCCAATATATCAATCTTTACGTCTCGACCATTTCGAGACTCCTCGTCATGTCCGTGATCACATCCGGGACTCCGAACAACCTTCGGTACATCAAAACATATAAACTCATAATAAAACTGTCATCGTAACTTTAAGCGTGCGGACCCTTTGGGTTCAAGAACTATGTAGACATGACCGAGACACCTCTTCGGTCAATAACCAATAGCGGGACCTGGATGCCCATATTGGCTCCCACATATTCTACGAAGATCTTTATCGGTCAGACCGCATAACAACATACGTTGTTCCCTTTGTCATCGGTATGTTACTTGCCCGAGATTCGATCGTCGGTATCTCGATACCTAGTTCAATCTCGTTGCCGGCAAGTCTCTTTACTCGTTCTGTAATACATCATCCCGCAACTAACTCATTAGTCACAATGCTTGCAAGGCTTATAGTGATGTGCATTACCGAGTGGGCCCAGAGATACCTCTCCGACAATCGGAGTGACAAATCCTAATCTTGAAATACGCCAACCCAACAAGTACCTTTGGAGACACCTGTAGAGCACCTTTATAATCACCCAGTTACGTTGTGACGTTTGGTAGCACACAAAGTGTTCCTCCGGTAAACGGGAGTTGCATAATCTCATAGTCATAGGAACATGTATAAGTCATGAAGAAAGCAATAGCAACATACTAAACGATCGGGTGCTAAGCTAACGTAATGGGTCATGTCAATCACGTCATTCTCCTAATGAGGTGATCCCGTTAATCAAATGACAACTCATGTCTATGGCTAGGAAACATAACCATCTTTGATTAACGAGCTAGTCAAGCAGAGGCATACTAGTGACACTCTGTTTGTCTATGTATTCACACATGTATTATGTTTCCGGTTAATACAATTCTAGCATGAATAATAAACATTTATCATGATATAAGGAAATATATAATACTTTATTATTGCCTCTAGGGCATATTTCCTTCAGTCTCCCACTTGCACTAGAGTCAATAATCTAGATTACATAGTAATGATTCTTACACCCATGGAGTCTTGGTGCTGATCATGTTTTGCTCGTGGAAGAGGCTTAGTCAACGGATCTGCTACATTCAGATCCGTATGTATCTTGCAAATATCTATGTCTCCCACCTGGACTAAATCCCGGATGGAATTGAAGCGTCTTCTGATGTGCTTGGTTCTCTTGTGAAATCTGGATTCCTTTGCTAAGGCAATTGCACCAGTATTATCACAAAAGATTTTCATTGGTCCCGATGTACTAGGTATGACACCTAGATCGGATATGAACTCCTTCATCCAGACTCCTTCATTCGCTGCTTCCGAAGCAGCTATGTATTCCGCTTCACACGTAGATCCCGCCACGACACTTTGCTTGGAACTGCACCAACTGACAGCTCCACCATTCAATGTAAATACGTATCCGGTTTGCGATTTCGAATCGTCTGGATCAGTGTCAAAGCTTGCATCAACGTAACCCCTTACGATGAGCTCTTTGTCACCTCCATATACGAGAAACATATCCTTAGTCCTTTTCAGGTATTTCAGGATGTTCTTGACCGCTGTCCAGTGATCCACTCCTGGATTACTTTGGTACCTCCCTGCTAAACTTATAGCTAGGGACACATCAGGTCTGGTACACAGCATTGCATACATGATAGAGCCTATGGCTGAAGCATAGGGAACATCTTTCATTTTCTCTCTATCTTCTGCAATGGTCGGGCATTTAGTCTTACTCAATCTCACACCTTGTAGTACAGGCAAGAACCATTTCTTTGCTTGATCCATTTTGAACTTCTTCAAAACTTTGTCAAGGTATGTGCTTTGTGAAAGTCCAATTAAGCGTCTTGATCTATCTCTATAGATCTTAATGCCTAATATATATGCAGCTTCACCGAGGTCTTTCATTGAAAAACTCTTATTCAAGTATCCCTTTATGCTATCCAGAAATTCTATATCATTTCCAATTAGTAATATGTCATCCACATATAATATCAGAAATGCTATCGAGCTCCCACTCACTTTCTTGTAAATACAGGCTTCTCCAAAAGTCTGTATAAAACCAAATGCTTTGATCACACTATCAAAGCGTTTATTCCAACTCCGAGAGGCTTGCACCAGTCCATAAATGGATCGCTGGAGCTTGCACACTTTGTTAGCTCCCTTTGGATCGACAAAACCTTCCGGTTGCATCATATACAACTCTTCTTCCAGAAATCCATTCAGGAACGCAGTTTTGACATCCATTTGCCAAATTTCATAATCATAAAATGTGGCAATTGCTAACATGATTCGGACAGACTTAAGCATCGCTATGGGTGAGAAGGTCTCATTGTAGTCAATTCCTTGAACTTGTCGAAAACCTTTCGCAACAAGTCGAGCTTTATAGACAGTAACATTACCATCAGCGTCAGTCTTCTTCTTGAAGATCCATTTATTTTCAATGGCTTGCCGACCATCGGGCAAGTCAACCAAAGTCCATACTTTGTTCTCATACATGGATCCCATCTCGGATTTCATGGCTTCAAGCCATTTTGCAGAATCTGGGCTCACCATCGCTTCTTCATAGTTTGTAGGTTCGCCATGGTCTAGTAACATGACCTCCAGAACAGGATTACCGTACCACTCTGGTGCGGATCTTGATCTAGTTGACCTACGAAGTTCAGTAATAACTTGATCTGAAGTTTCATGATCATTATCATTAACTTCCTCACTACTTGGTGTAGGTGTCGCAGAAACTAATTTCTGCGATGATCTACTTTCCAATAAGGGAGCAGGTACAGTTACCTCATCAAGTTCTACTTTCCTCCCACTCACATCTTTCAAGAGAAACTCCTTCTCTAGAAAGGATCCATTTCTAGCAACAAATATCTTGCCTTCGGATCTGTGATAGAAGGTGTACCCAACGGTCTCCTTTGGGTATCCTATGAAGACACATTTCTCCGATTTAGGCTCGAGTTTATCAGGTTGAAGTTTCTTCACATAAGCATCGCAACCCCAAACTTTAAGATACAACAACTTTGGTTTCTTGCCAAACCATAGTTCAAAAGGCGTCGTCTCAACGGATTTCGATGGTGTCCTATTTAGAGTGAATGCAGTTGTCTCTAAAGCATAACCCCAAAACGATAGCGGTAAATCAGTAAGAGACATCATAGTTCCCACCATATCTAATAAAGTACGATTACGACGTTCAGACACACCATTACGCTGTGGTGTTCCGGGTGGCGTGAGTTGCGAAACTATTCCGCATTGTTTCAAATGTAGACCAAACTCGTAACTCAAATATTCTCCTCCACAATCAGATCGTAGGAATTTTATTTTCTTGTTACGATGATTTTCAACTTCACTCTGAAATTCTTTGAACTTTTCAAATGTTTCAGACTTATGTTTCATTAAGTAGATATACCCATATCTGCTCAAATCATCTGTGAAGGTGAGAAAATAACGATATCCACCACGAGCTTCAATATTCATCGGACCACATACATCTGTATGTATGATTTCCAACAAATCTGTTGCTCTCTCCATAGTTCCAGAGAACGGTGTTTTGGTCATCTTGCCCATAAGGCACGGTTCGCAAGTACCAAGTGATTCAAAATCAAGTGATTCCAAAATTCCATCAGTATGGAGTTTCTTCATGCGCTTTACACCGATATGACCCAAACGGCAGTGCCACAAATAAGTTGCACTGTCATTATTAACTCTGCATCTTTTGGCTTCAACATTATGAATATGTGTATCACTACTATCGAGATTCATTAAAAATAGACCACTCTTCAAAGGTGCATAACCATAAAAGATATTATTCATATAAATAGAACAACCATTATTCTCTGATTTAAATGAATAACCGACTCGCATTAAACAAGATCCAGATATAATGTTCATGCTCAACGCTGGCACCAAATAACAATTATTTAGGTCTAAAACTAATCCCGAAGGTAGATGTAGAGGTAGCGTGCCGACGGCGATCACATCGACTTTGGAACCATTTCCCACGCGCATCGTCACCTCGTCCTTAGCCAAACTTCGCTTAATCCGTAGCCCCTGTTTCGAGTTGCAAATATTAGCAACAGAACCAGTATCAAATACCCAGGTGCTACTGCGAGTATTAGTAAGGTACACATCAATAACATGTATATCACATATACCTTTGTTAACCTTGCCATCCTTCTTATCCGCCAAATACTTGGGGCAGTTCCGCTTCCAGTGGCCAGTCTGCTTACAGTAGAAGCACTCAGTTTCAGGCTTAGGTCCAGACTTGGATTTCTTCTCTTGAACAACAACTTGCTTGTTGTTCTTCTTGAAGTTCCCTTTCTTCTTCCCTTTGCCCTTTTTCTTGAAACTAGTGGTTTTACTGACCATCAACACTTGATGCTCCTTTTTCATTTCTACCTCCGCTGCCTTTAGCATTGCGAAGAGCTCGGGAATCGTCTTATCCATCCCTTGCATGTTATAGTTCATCACGAAGCTCTTGTAGCTTGGTGGCAGTGATTGAAGAATTCTGTCAATGACGCAATCATCCGGAAGTTGAACTCCCAGTTGAATCAAGTGATTATTATACCCAGACATTCTGAGTATATGCTCACTGACAGAACTATTCTCTTCCATCTTGCAGCTATAGAACTTATTGGAGACTTCATATCTCTCAATCCGGGCATTTGCTTGAAATATTAACTTCAACTCCTGGAACATCTCATATGCTCCATGACGTTCAAAACGTCGTTGAAGTCCCGGTTCTAAGCCGTAAAGCATGGCACACTGAACTATTGAGTAGTCATCAGCTTTGCTCTGCCAGACGTTCATAACTTCTGGCGTAGCTCTTGCAGGAGGCCTGGCACCTAGCGGTGCTTCCAGGACGTAATTCTTCTGTGCAGCAATGAGGATAATCCTCAAGTTACGGACCCAGTCCGTGTAATTGCTACCATCATCTTTCAACTTAGCTTTCTCAAGGAACGCATTAAAATTCAACGGAACAACAGCACGGGCCATTTATCTACAATTAACATAGACAAGCAAGATACTATCAGGTACTAAGTTCATGATAAATTTAAGTTCAATTAATCATATTACTTAAGAACTCCCACTTAGATAGACATCCCTCTAATCATCTAAGTGATTACGTGATCCAAAGCAACTAAACCATGTCTGATTAACACGTGAGATGGAGTAGTTTCAATGGTGAACATCACTATGTTGATCATATCTACTATATGATTCACGCTCGACCTTTCGGTCTCTGTGTTCCGAGGCCATATCTGTATATGCTAGGCTCGTCAAGTTTAACCTGAGTATTCCGCGTGTGCAACTGTTTTGCACCCGTTGTATTTGAACGTAGAGCCTATCACACCCAATTAACACGTGGTGTCTCAGCACGAAGAACTTTCGCAACGGTGCATACTCAGGGAGAACACTTTTATCTTGAAATTTTAGTGAGAGATCATCTTATAATGCTACCGTCAATCAAAGCAAGATAAGATGCATAAAGGATTAACATCACATGCAATCAATATAAGTGATATGATATGGCCATCATCATCTTGTGCTTGTGATCTCCATCTCCGAAGCACCGTGCTTGTGATCTCCATCTCCGAAGCACCGTCATGATCACCATCGTCACCGGCGCGACACCTTGATCTCCATCGTAGTATCGTTGTCGTCTCGCCAACTAATTGCTTTTACGACTATCGCTACCGCTTAGTGATAAAGTAAAACTATTACATGGTGATTGCATCTCATACAATAAAGCGACAACCATATGGCTCCTGCCAGCTGCCGATAACTCGGTTACAAAACATGATCATCTCATACAACACATTATATCACATCATGTCTTGACCATATCACATCACAACATGCCCTGCAAAAACAAGTTAGACGTCCTCTACTTTGTTGTTGCATATTTTACGTGGCTGCTACGGGCTTAGCAAGAACCGTTCTTACCTACGCATCAAAACCACAACGATAGTTTGTCAAGTTGGTGCTGTTTTAACCTTCGCAAGGACCGGGCGTAGCCACACTCGGTTCAACTAAAGTGAGAGAGACAGACACCCGCCAGTCACCTTTAAGCAACGAGTGCTCCGAACGGTCAAACCAGTCTCGCGTAAGCGTAAGCGTACGCGTAATGTCGGTCCGGGCCGCTTCATCTCACAATACCGCTGAACCAAAGTATGACATGCTGGTAAGCAGTATGACTTATATCGCCCACAACTCACTTGTGTTCTACTCGTGCATAGCATCAACGCATAAAACCAGGCTCGGATGCCACTGTTGGGGAACGTAGTAATTTCAAAAAAAAAATCCTACGCACACGCAAGATCATGGTGATGCATAGCAAACGAGAGGGGAGAGTGTTGTCCACGTACCCTCGTAGACCGACAGCGGAAGCGTTATCACAACGCGGTTGATGTAGTCGTACGTCTTCACGATCTGACCGATCAAGTACCGAACGTACGGCACCTCCAAGTTCTACACACGTTCAGCTCGATGACGTCCCTCGAACTCCGATCCAGCCGAGTGTTGAGGGAGAGTTTCGTTAGCACGACGGCGTGGTGACGATGATGATGTTCCACCGACGCAGGGCTTCGCCTAAGCTCCGCGACGGTATTATCGAGGTGTAATCTGGTGGAGGGGGGCACCGCACACGGCTAAACTATCGTATATTAAGTGTGTATAGAGGTGCCCCCCTGCCCCCGTATATAAAGGAGCAAGGGAGAGGCCGGCTGCCTATGGGCGCGCCAAGGAGAGGGGGGAGTCATCCTCCTAGTAGGAGTAGGACTCCCCTTTCCTAGTCCTACTAGGAAAAGAAGGGGGGAAGGAAAGAGAGGGAGAGGGAGAGGGAAAGGGGGCTGCGCCCCCCTCTCCTAGTCCAACTAGGACTCCTCCTGGGAGGGGGTGCACCACCTCCTGGCTGCTGCCCTCTCTCTCCCCTCAAGGCCCACTAAGGCCCAATACTTCCCCGGGGGGTTCCGGTAACCCTCCGGCACTCCGGTTTAATCCGAAACTTCTCCGGAACACTTCCGGTGTCCGAATATAGTCGTCCAATATATCAATCTTTATGTCTCGACCATTTCGAGACTCCTCGTCATGTCTGTGATCACATCCGGGACTCCGAACAACCTTCGGTACATCAAAACATATAAACTCATAACAAAACTGTCATCGTAACTTTAAGCGTGCGGACCCTTTGGGTTCGAGAACTATGTAGACATGACCGAGACACCTCTTCGGTCAATAACCAATAGCGGGACCTGGATGCCCATATTGGCTCCCACATATTCTACGAAGATCTTTATCGGTCAGACCGCATAACAACATATGTTGTTCCCTTTGTCATCGATATGTTACTTGCCCGAGATTCGATCGTCGGTATCTCGATACCTAGTTCAATCTCGTTGCCGGCAAGTCTCTTTACTCGTTCTGTAATACATCATCCCGCAACTAACTCATTAGTCACAATGCTTGCAAGGCTTATAGTGATGTGCATTACCGAGTGGGCCCAGAGATACCTCTCCGACAATCGGAGTGACAAATCCTAATCTTGAAATACGCCAACCCAACAAGTACCTTTGGAGACACCTGTAGAGCACCTTTATAATCACCCAGTTACGTTGTGACGTTTGGTAGCACACAAAGTGTTCCTCCGGTAAACGGGAGTTGCATAATCTCATAGTCATAGGAACATGTATAAGTCATGAAGAAAGCAATAGCAACATACTAAACGATCGGGTGCTAAGCTAACGTAATGGGTCATGTCAATCACGTCATTCTCCTAATGAGGTGATCCCGTTAATCAAATGACAACTCATGTCTATGGCTAGGAAACATAACCATCTTTGATTAACGAGCTAGTCAAGCAGAGGCATACTAGTGACACTCTGTTTGTCTATGTATTCACACATGTATTATGTTTCCGGTTAATACAATTCTAGCATGAATAATAAACATTTATCATGATATAAGGAAATATATAATACTTTATTATTGCCTCTAGGGCATATTTCCTTCAATACCCTGCTTCCTGCTTGATTGATCTTGATGATATGAGTATTACAAGAGTTGATCTACCACGAGATCATAGAGGCTAAACCCTAGAAGCTAGCCTATGATTATGATTGTTCTCGTCCTACGGACTAAATCCTCTGGTTTATATAGACACCGGAGGGGGCTAGGGTTACACAGAGTCGGTTACAGAGAAGGAGATCTACATATCCGAATTGCCAAGCTTGCCATCCACGCAAAGGAGAGTCCCACCCGGACACGGGACGAAGTCTTCAATCTTGTATCTTCATAGTCCAATAGTCCGGCCAAAGTATATAGTCCGGCTGTCCGAGGACCCCCTAATCCAGGACTCCATCAGTAGCCCCTGAACCAGGCTTCAATGACGATGAGTCCGGCGCGCAGATTGTCTTCGGCATTGCAAGGCGGGTTCCTTCTCCGAATACTCCATAGAAGATCTTGAATACAAGGATCGTGTCCGGCTCTGCAAAACAAATTCCACATACCACCGTAGAGAGTACAATATCCCACAAATCTTATCTGCTAACAAATTTCATAGCGTGACATCACGCCACGGCCCGGTCATTATTCGAACCGTTTTTCTCAACCAGCTACTGCACATATTGCGAGGCAGTTCTCTTGGCACGTCTTGTCGAAGCAGAGATCGTGTCCCCTTATCACGGGATCCTCATCAATACGGGTGTGGGTAACCCAACCGCGCCATCAATCGCGGTGCTTGGGGAATAAGCGATTTTATGGGGCAAGTAGGGAGGCGCATAGTTTCTACTGCCCTTATAAAGGGACAAGGACTCCTCTTTTTCACCCACGCCTTCTTCTTCCCTGCCCATCCATTCTCGCGCACTCAAGCTCCAGCGCCCAAGTTCTCATTTTCTCCGTAAAACCATTCCAAACATGTCCAGGCCGGGAGGCAAGTGGATGGTCTCCTCCGTTACGGAGGAGAACATTACGAAGCTCCGGGAAGCTGGATACCTGGCCGCAGACATCGCGCACCGGCTCCCAGACGCGGGGCAGATCGTCCCTACTCTAGAACCCCACGAGAGGGTTGTATTCCTTACCCACTTCGTCTGCGGGCTGGGATTTCCCCTCCACCCATTCGTCCGCGGGCTCATGTTCTACTACGGGCTGGACTTCCATGATCTGGCCCCCAATTTCATCCTCAACATCTCGGCGTTTATCGTCGTGTGTGAGGCCTTCCTCCGCATCAAGCCCAACTTCGGCCTGTGGCTGAAGACCTTCAATGTGAAATCGAAGGTGGTGGTCGGCCAGCAAGCGGAGTGCGGAGGCGCCATGGTGGGCAAAATGCCCAACGTCACCTGGCTCGAAGGCTCCTATGTGGACACCGTGAAGGGGTGGCAATAGCGGTGGTTCTACATCACCGAGCCGCGCGACACCAACTGGGTGGCGGCCCCCGAATTTCGATCCGACATCCCCATGTGGCTCACCTCCTGGAAAGAGACGGGCCTATCCTGGGGTTCGTCGGTGGAGCTGACCGGACTCCAGAACTGTGTTAAAAACATGATAAGCAAGAAAATCAAGCTTGTCAACGTGGTCCAGGTCATGCTCTTCCGCCGGATCCTTCCGTGTCAAAGACGGGCATTCAATATGTGGGAGTTCGACCCGGCCAAGCACCAGACGCTGCGAGAGCTTTTCGACACGACGCACCAAGACGTCTGGAAGGTGCTGTTCAAGGCCGCCGAGGTACCTCCTCCCCTTACCGAGGATCGCGGACTCAGCGCAAAGCGCCCTGCCAATCCGGCAAGCTCTTTATATCTCATAAGATGTTCTTTTCCCCAATATAATCATGTGAGGGATCTGAGCCTCCACGCCATTTTAATAGGACTGGGTAGCAACAGCGGAGCGGATCGATTGTCCGGCCCCACTGCCCGAAGATCCAGCAAGGGCTCTCTTAACGGAGATGCTGGTTCCGCCACCCTATGAGGCGCTGGAGAAGAAGGCCAAGAAGAAGGCCGCGGGGACCAGGAAAGGTCTCCGGCGCAAGGTTGTATCGGACTCATCGTCCGATAACACCGAGGCGCCCTCCTCCCATGAAAACGAGGAGGAGGAAGAGGAAAGTTCTCCCCCCCCCAGCCGGGGGAGACAAGAAAAGGAAGGCCGCCCCATCTGGGGAGGCCGAAGGGTCCAAGAAGGGAAGGACCCTCCTTCCGGACTACTCCACAACAGCCGCTTACAGCGACAAGGAGTGGTTGCCCAGGGACAAGCCCCTAGCGAAGTCGTAAGTATCCGGATACCATAATAGTTCTGGTATGTTTTGTTTTATTGCTTCTCATCATGCCAAATATGATCACGCAGTCCATCCAAAGCCCATATCGACGTATCCTCTTCGGATGAGTCTTTGGGCCAGTCAATGATGAACAGCGATTCACTCCCGACCGCCACCTCCCCCCGCCCTACGGACGACGTTGAGGTGTTGTCTCAGAGGGCACTGAAACAAGGGGAGATAGTTCTGGAGGCGCCCCAAGGCAATGTCCCAGACGCTGGGCGCATGGGGGGCAAGACTCCCATGGGCTCTAATGACGGGGGCGGCAAGTTTGGCCCCCAGTCGAATACTACGCCGGAACCCGCAGTGGTTCCGGATTCTGTCAGGCGACCCCTCGCTAAGGGGGGCGAGCCGTCTGTGCCGATGGCCTTTGTCCATCCGGAGGCATCGGACAATTTGCTGGAAGCGCTTCGCGGCACTTCCATTGACAAAGAGCACCGCACTATCATGAGTGCTGTGGACGAGAAGGTTCGGTCCGCCAAAAGCGGACTGACTGAAGCCTGTGCCAGCCTCTGCTACCTCTTGAGCACTGCGTTGGTTTTCCCTTGAAGAGGAAAGGGTGATGCAGTAAAGCAGCGTAAGTATTTCCCTCAGTTTTTGAGAACCAAGGCATCAATCCAGTAGGAGGCCACGCACGAGTCCCTCGCACCTACACAAACAAATAAATCCTCGCAACCAACGCGATAAGGGGTTGCCAATCCCTACACGTCACTTACGAGACTGAGATCTGATAGATATGATAAGATAAGATTTTTGGTATTTTTATGATAAAGATGCAAAGTAAAATAGAAGGCAATAAAAATAACTTAGTGTTGGAAGATTAATATGATGGAAAATAGACCCGGGGGCCATAGGTTTCACTAGTGGCTTCTCTCAAGAGCATAAGTATTACGGTGGGTGAACAAATTACTGTTGAGCAATTGATAGAATTGAGCATAGTTATGAGAATATCTAGGTATGATCATGTATATAGGCATCACGTCCGAGACAAGTAGACCGACTCCTGCCTGCATCTACTACTATACTCCACACATCGACCGCTATTCAGCATGCATCTAGAGTATTAAGTTCATAAGAACAGAGTAACGCTTTAAGCAAGATGACATGATGTAGAGGGATAAACTCATGCAATATGATATAAACCCCATCTTGTTATCCTCGATGGCAACAATACAATACGTGCCTTGCTGCCCCTACTGTCACTGGCAAAGGACACCGCAAGATTGAAGCCAAAGCTAAGCACTTCTCCCATTGCAACAAAGATCAATCTAGTAGGCCAAACCAAACTGATAATTCGAAGAGACTTGCAAAGATAACCAATCATACATAAAAGAATTCAGAGGAGATTCAAATATTGTTCATAGATAAACTTGATCATAAACCCACAATTCATCGGTCTCAACAAACACACCGCAAAATAAGATTACATCGAATAGATCTCCACGAGAGAGGGGGAGAACATTGTATTGAGATTCAAAAAGAGAGAAGAAGCCATCTAGCTAATAACTATGGACCCGAAGGTCTGAGGTAAACTACTCACACATCATCGGAGAGGCTATGGTGTTGATGTAGAAGCCCTCCGTGATCGATGCCCCCTCCGGCAGAGCTCCGGAAAAGGCCCCAAGATGGGATCTCATGGGTACAGAAGGTTGCGGCGGTGGAATTAGGTTTTTGGCTCCGTATCGGGTAGTTTGGGGGTACGTAGGTATATATAGGAGGAAGAAGTACGTCGGTGGAGCAACATGGGGCCCATGAGGGTGGAGGGCGCGCCTGGGGGGAGGGGGTAGGCACGCCACCTACCTCGTGCCCTCCTGGTTGATGTCTTGACGTAGGGTCCAAGTCCTCTGAATCATGTTCGTTCCGAAAATCACGTTCCCGAAGGTTTCATTCCGTTTGGACTCCGTTTGATATTCTTTTTCCGCGAAACTCTGAAATAGGCAAAAAAATATAAATTCTGGGCTGGGCCTCCGGTTAATAGGTTAGTCCCAAAAATAATATAAAAGTGTATAATAAAGCCCAATAATGTCCAAAACGGAATATAATATAGCATGGAACAATCAAAAATTATAGATACGTTGGAGACGTATCAGCCTCCTAACAGGCTTTGAGGTAAGTGATCAAATTATGAGAAAATGTTATAGCATAGACAGTAGCCCCTGATGCTCTGTTTGGTGTTCGCAAAGAAAGGCCGAACAGAGGATCAAATAATAATCACAGGAGTCTAATCAGAATATGTCTATGTGAATAAGCAGGCTTCGCTGCTGGCCGCTGTCGCTCGTACGGCGGAGGTCTCCGCACTGAAGCGGGACCTTGAGCGGTCCGAGGAAGAGCTTGGCCTTACCAAGAGGCAGCTCAAAGAGAATAAAGGTAAGTGATACCCCGTCTGTATATTGATAAAGAAAAAGGAAGGTGGTTGTTAGATCATAGGATCGTCATGAATTTTGCTAGGGGCCACGACCGAAATGGCGGCCCTGAAGAAGGCGCTATCCGAGGCCGAAGACAAAGCGGCCAAGGAGCGCACCAAGCGCGAGAAGCAAGAGGCCCGAGTCGGCGAGGCTCAGCAAGAGCTCCAGGATTTTGTCAAGAAATACGAGTCCTTGGAGCGCGACTCTAAGACGCAAGGGTCCGAGCTTGCGAAGGCCCTCGAGAACGCACAAAATGCCAAGGCCGAAGCCCAAAAGGCCCTCCAGGAGATTCAGGCGGTCAAGAAGATAGCGGCGGGTAAGGCATTCATTATGCAAAGCAAGCATGTGAAGGAAACTTTCCTTTTACTTACATGAATTCGGAGCTCTCCAGGAGCATTCGCAGATCTACCCAGCAGCGTATCGGATGCCGCGGAGTTCTATCGGGCCAAGGAAGGGAGCTTGACGGAGAAGTTGTTCTGGTCTCAGTATACTCGGACCGAACATCCGATGCCCTTGAGCGACCAGTTGAAGCAACTGGTCGAGCTTCACAAGGCGGCCGAACTGGCCATGAAGGGCCTCATAGTCCGGATGTGGCCTGGCGAGCCCCTGCCTGGCAGCTACTTCGGCCTGGTAAAGCGGCTTGTGAATGCCTGCCCACGGTTTGAAGTCATAAAGCGGTCTGTCTGCATTGAAGGTGCACGCAGGGCCTTTGCCCATGCGGAAGTGCACTGGGCGAAGATGGACGCCGAGAAGCTGGTGAAGGAGGGGCCGCCGGAGGGCAAGGAGCATCGCCACCCCGAAAAGTATTATGACAGTGTCCTGAAGGGTGCTCGCCTTGTGGCGGAGGAATGTGCTAAGGATGTAATATTTGAATGAATGTACTCATGTGATCCTGTAATATGAAAACGAGTTCATGTGCGCTATATAACGCTTGTTGATTTAAAATATTACATTCTGTGCGGCCGTTTATAAAATCTGAGAGTTGGCTAGTTGTCGGCTTCTGCCCCCATGTAACTAGTACTAAGGTGTTTGGGATATATCTTAAACACTCTTTATCCAAAAAAATTGGTCCTTTAAGGAGGTGTTTAGCGCAGCGAACAAGGCAATCGAACTATAAAGCTTTATCACCCTCACTTAGCCATAGAAGTCTACAATTTTAAATTTTGGCGAAGCCCCTAGTATTCGGAAGGCCTCTTGGGGCGCTATGTACGCCTAAATCGGACAAGGCCGACTCCTCGCCCGAAGCGGAAAAACCTTTAAGGATTTGAGACCTCTCGAACAGCGACCAGCTCTCACCGCATCATGACAGTCAGTTTTCGGCTTTCTCTACGGAGGTGCTCGTCCGGAAGAACCGGGACACAATCGCAGTAGTTCTCCCAGTGCTACCTTAGCCGATATAGCGGAATGTAAGGTACCAAAACATGGGAGCCGGGCAAACCCAACTATTGACCCAAGACATGATTCGGAGCTGATGCATATAATGCTATAAGTTCGGGGTGCCGCACTGTCGAAAGTTTTCGGACTTTTCTTGCCGTGTTATGGGGTACACTGAAGCCCCTGGCGCACTGGACGTATCAGAATGTACGGGTGCAATTTGTCGTAAATAAGCAGACAAGGAAAAAAGATGAAGAAATGCAATAATGAGCTAATGCAGTACATTGTTATTTAAATGATACGTCAAAACGTATGTATACAAGTAGTGAAATAAGTAAAAATAGGACTATTTGACATGTCCTATCCAAGAGCAAGCTGCATGTGGGTATGTAAAACAAGTATAGCGATCGTTATCAGAGACCACCTAGGGATCCCTTGTACGTCAAAGCTTCTTGCTTCCTTGGTGTGTCCTTCCCGTGACGGGTCCGATAATCAGGCGATCGGAGAGGGCCTTCAGAGAATAGGGGCCTGAAAGGAAGAAAATGTTAAAGATATACGGGTCCTGAGGCGGTTGAGCCGCATTGTGGGCCGTGCCATAGTCGTGCCTCCACCTATGCCCATGGTATCTTGAGTGCGTAATTATGTATGCGCGGCATAAATTTCGCCGGTTGACTGGGACTAGGACGGAGGCCGAATTGCTAGGCGAGCTCTGAACGTGCCGGGCGATCCTGTTGCAGGGTACTCCGGACTCGCTTGAATGTGTCCATGGGCTTTTTTGCCGAATTGGCAGTTTGTCTCAAAAGGTTGCTTTGCACTTCTGCTGCGAGGGCCGCAGTGTGCTCCTCCATCCGGAGCGAGAGTTCTGTGTTTCCATTAACTGTTATAACCCCGCGAGGTCCTGGCATTTTGAGCTTGAGGTATGCATAATGCGGTACCGCATTGAATCTGGCGAATGCGGTTCGTCCGAGCAGTGCGTGATAGCCACTCCGGAAGGGGACGATATCGAAGATTAACTCCTCGCTTCGGAAGTTGTCCGGAGATCCGAAGACCACTTCCAATGTGATTGAGCCCATGCAACAGGCCTCTACACCTGGTATGACACCTTTAAAGGTGGTTTTTGTGGGTTTGATCCTCGAGGGGTCTATACCCATTTTGCGCACTGTATCCTGATAGAGCAGGTTCAGGCTGCTGCCACCGTCCATAAGGACTCGAGTGAGGTGAAATCCGTCAATGATGGGGTCAAGGACCAATGCAGCAGAACCGCGATGACGGATACTGGTGGGGTGGTCCCTGCGATCAAAAGTGATCAGACAAGAAGACCATGGGTTGAACTTTGGGGCGACTGGCTCCATCGCATAGACGTCCCTTAGTGCACGCTTCCGTTCCAGCTTGGGAATATGGGTTGCGTATACCATGTTCACCGTTTTCACTTGGGAAGGAAATTTCTTCGGTCCTCCTGTGTTCGGCGGCCAGGGCTCCTCCTCCTCCTCGTCGCTATGCAGCCCCTTTTCCTTGTTTTCGGCATTCAACATGCTAGCCTCTTTGAACACCCAGCATTCTCTGTTGGTATGGTTGGATGGTTTATCGGGGGTGCAGTGAATTTGACACGAGCGATCGAGTATGCGGTCCAAGCTGGACGGGCCCGGATTGCTTCTTTTGAACGGCTTTTTCCGCTGACCAGATTTAGAGCCACTGAATCTAGCATTGACTGTCGTGTCTTCGGCGTTGTCACCGTTGTTGCGGCGTTTGTGTCTGTTGCGACGTGGCTTGCCGTTGCTATCTCTGGCATCTGAATTGCCAGGATTTCTTGATGTGTTGTTGCTGCAAGCCAGCCAGCTGTCCTCGCCCGCACAAAAGCGGGTCATGAGTGTCGTGAGGGCTGCCATGGACTTTGGCTTCTCTTGGCCGAGGTGTCGGGCAAGCCACTCGTCATGGATGTTATGCTTAAATGCCGCTAAGGCCTCGGCATCCGGACAGTCGATAATTTGGTTCTTTTTAGTTAGGAACCGAGTCCAGAATTTCCTGGCTGACTCCCCGGGCTGTTGGGTTATGTGACTCAAGTCATCAGCATCCGGTGGTCGCACATAAGTGCCCTGAAAGTTGTCAAGGAATGCGTCTTCCAAGTTCTCCCAACTGCCAATGGAGTTTGCCAGCAGGCTATTCAGCCAATGCCGAGCCGGTCCTTTGAGTTTTAGTGGGAGGTACTTGATGGCATGTAGATCGTCACCGTGGGCCATGTGGATGTGGAGGAGGAAATCTTCAATCCATACCGCGGGGTCTGTTGTACCATCATATGATTCAATGTTTACGGGTTTAAACCCTTCTGGGAATTCATGATCCATTACTTCGTCACTAAAGCATCGGGGGTGTGCGGCGCCTCTGTGCCGGGCTATGTCACGACGCAGTTCATACGAGTCTTGTCTGTTGTATTCGGCCCGGCCGGATTTGCTTTTAGTATATCCGGCGTGACGGTCGTCGTCACGCGTTGGGGCGCGCCCCCGTGATCCGTAGATCGATCTTGTACGTCCTGCTTTGTTTTCCAATACGTCTCGTAGGTCCTGCGTGTTGCCCCGGGCCTTGGTGTTGTGGTTTGACTGGCGACGGGGTGCGGGCTAGACTGCGGGCTGATATGCCCCTTTGTCTCGACCACAAGGTGGCCGGTCAGCCGCATCATACGCTGGTAGTGTAGGCTTTAATGCTTCCTCCTCGAGTTGGGGTAGCAACCTGTGCTTTGGGTAACTTTTGGTTGGGCGCTCGAGTTCGTATTCCTCGGCTGCCAGGACCTCAGTCCATCTATCCGCTAGCAGATCTTGGTCAGCTTGAAGCTGTTGTTGCTTTTTCTTCAGGCTTTTTGTTGTGGCTATAAGCCGGCGCTTGAAGCGCTCCTGCTCGACGGGATCCTCAGGCACGATAAATTCTTCGTCACCGAGGCTCACCTCGTCTTCGGAGAGGGGCATGTAATTGTCATCCTCTGATTCTCCGTCTGCTACCTGTTCCCTGGGGCTAGCTTGCCCATCCTCCCACTCGAAGCCTGGCTGGAGGGGATTGTCTTCGTCTTCGGCACTATCCGCAGCGTTATTGTCTCTTGTGCTGGTATCGCTGCTTTTGCTATGGCGGGGCTTAGAGCGGCGCCGATGACGCCGGTGCTTAGATTGCTTCTCGAGGGGATTATCCTTCGTTGCCTTATTGCCATCGCTTTCTTTGGGGGTGTCCACCATGTATGTATCATATGATGAGGTGGCAGTCCAGCGCCCTGTCGGCGGTGGTTCCTGTTCTTCTCCTGCATCGTCGTCCATACCGTCGATGTCTTCGGAGTCGAAATCGAGCATGTTAGTCAAGTCGTCGACAGTGGCTATTAAGTGGGTGGTGGGTGGGGAATGAACTTCTTCATCGTCCGCTTCCCACTCAAGCCGGACATAGTTCGGCCAAGGGTCTCCTGACAAGGAGAGAGACCTCAATGAATTTAGCATGTCGCCCAAGGGCAAGTGCTGAAAGATATCCGCGGAGGAAAACTCCATGATCGGTGCCCAATCAGATTCGATAGGCACGAACGCAGGCGGTTTGGAGCCCGTGGTCGGGGCCGAATCCAAGGGTCCGGCAACACGGGTCTCATAGGAGGTGAAGTCAGTATTCGGCTCTATCGCCGCTGAGTGTGCGGCCTCCTTGACGGGGTCTAACCACCCGTCCTCAGACGGCACGATCTGATCCGGATTGAGGGCCGGAGTAGCCACAGGTGTGATCTCCCGAACACCGTCCGACGGCAGAGCTAGGTCATGCTCGCCGTGACTGTGCGGCGCACCTGACATGGGCTCGAATCCGTCGAAGATCAAGTCTCCGCGGATGTCGGCAGTATAGTTCAAGCTTCCAAACCTGACTTGATGGCTAGGGGCGTAGCTCTCGATCTGCTCCAGATGGCCAAGCGAGTTGGCCCGCAGTACGAAGCCGCCGAATACGAAGATCTGTCCGGGGGAAAAACCTCACCCTGGATCGCATCGTTGCCGATGATCGAAGGAGCCATCAAGCCTTTATCGTGACGGCACAGTGGAACTCTCAATGAAAGCACCAATGTTGGTGTCAAAACCGGCGGATCTCGGGTAGGGGGTCCTGAACTGTGCGTCTAAGGCGGATGGTAACAGGAGGCGGGGGACACAATGTTTACCCAGGTTCGGGCCCTCTCGATGGAGGTAATACCCTACTTCCTGCTTGATTGATCTTGATGATATGAGTATTACAAGAGTTGATCTACCACGAGATCGTAGAGGCTAAACCCTAGAAGCTAGCCTATGATTATGATTGTTCTCGTCCTACGGACTAAATCCTCCGGTTTATATAGACACCGGAGGGGGATAGGGTTACACAGAGTCGGTTACAGAGAAGGAGATCTACATATCCGAATTGCCAAGCTTGCCTTCCACGCAAAGGAGAGTCCCACCCAGACACGGGACGAAGTCTTCAATCTTGTATCTTCATAGTCCAATAGTCCAGCCAAAGTATATAGTCCGGCTATCCGAGCACCGCCTAATCCAGGACTCCCTCAACGAGCCCGTTTTTTATTTTTTTTATTTTTTAAGGATCAACACGAGCCAAGGTCTGGCTGGTACGCCGTTGGGTCCTACCATTCGATAATATGAAAGGAACCTTTTAAATTGCCGAATGAATCTATGTGTATTACAATTCCCGTATTTTCCTTGCAAATACTAATCTCAACGTGGTAATTGATTTATGACGAGTTGTTGAATTAGAGTGAGTTTGTGATATAGTGATCTCAACGTGGATTTCACATTTCATGGTATCCGTGGTAAGTTTTTCAATGCAAATTCAAATTGAAAAGATGAACAATATGGAGGTGAGAAAACTTTGTATGTATCAAGCATATGACCACACACACACACACACAGAGAGACAGAGAGACACCCACACATGAACACAACAACAATCCAATAAGTATAGTGCATCTATTTTTCCAAACCATGCATGTATGAAACGAATTCAAAAATACTCCTTATGTTCCTAAATATTAGTCTTTTAGAGATTTCAACAAGCGACTACATACGGAGCAAAATGAGTGAATCTACACTCTAAAATATGTCTATATACATCCGTATGTGCCAGTCCACTTGAAATCTCTAAAAAGACTAATATTTAGGAACGAAGGGAGTAAAATGTAAGGCATGCATGGTCCTCAATTCAATATTTAAAACGAACATGAAACTGAAACATGAATATTAAGTCTAGTACTACAGTACATGCAAATGTTGTGTTTAATTAGGCGGAGCTATGATTGTCGGGGGTCACCCCCTCGGCCTTAGATAAAATTGTGAAGCTCTGTTTAGGGTTGTTTAGATTATATTTGTCCCCACCCACCCAACCACCGATTGGTTGTGCACCCCCACCCCTCCTCCCCGGGAGAATATCATGTGGCCCGATACGAGTTGCTTGGAGCTTGTAGATCTGAGATATAGCAGCTCACATGATGTCTTAATATTTTTACAGGAAACCTTGATGAGTTTGAGAATTGCACACAATTTGTACAGAAACTACTCAGATGCCCTTGGATCCCATATCCAACAACCTCGAAGCTCGTTTCACCGTTGCATCTAAGATGAAGGAGGACATCATATTCTCCTGTATGTAAGAATATCATGTGCTACCACACCTTAGATGCTTTGGTGATACAAGCTCTTCGGAGCCGTTGGATTTGTGAGCCAACACCTCCTCGGTGGTTCAAATGGTTTTTTTGCAGAAAAGCCCCCAAAGAGTTCGGCCACTGCTAACAAGCACAAAGACTGGTCAGATGCCATTGGATCTCAGATTAAACGACCTCGAAGCTCATATCACCGTAGCATCCAAGCTGCGAGAGCACCTTATCTTTTCTCGCACGGGAGAATATGAGGTGCTCCCGCATCGTAGATTCTATGGTGATATGAGTTCACGGAGATCTAACGGCCCACAGTAGGAGGTTCGAATGTTTTTGCAATATACGGCTGAGAGAGTTTGGGAATTGCGCAGAAAGTACAAGTACTATGCATGTGCCATCTGATCACTGATCATACGACCTAGATGCTCATATCACCGTAGCGGGTAATTAAGCTACGGGAAGCACCTAATATGAGCAACGAGGAGCCGTTGGATCCAAGATGCAGCGGCACACACGAGGCCTGAATGTTTTATTTGCAAAAAAACCTTTGGAGAGTTTGGAAATTGCGCATAATTACGAAGACTACTCCCAAGCCATTGGATTTCACTTCCAACGGTGTAAAAACTCGTATCACCATAGCATCTAAGCTGCGGGGTGGAGGTGATATTCTATGCCACTGCCATTTTTGTTCGTAAACTTGCAAAATACGTGTAACTTGTGCCGTTACTTGTCTAACCGCGCAAAGTGTTTGTTCAAAAAAAACCATCCTACACTGAAATATCGGAACAACACATAGGGGTCCCACTTGTCATTAATCAAATTTGGACCTAAAACTAACAAATCTGAAAGACGAGATTCGAACTGGCAACCTGGACTACAAAGCGTAAGTCGATAGCCTGAAACAACAACGGTTGTTGGCTTTGCCCCATAACTTGATTTTATACAGTATTACGTTGAGTAGAGTAGAGGGAGTGCCTCGTCAACACGTGCATGACCGTTGACTCACTTACTGGTGGGTCCCAGGTCTGCGATCTCTCTCTTCTCTCCATCGTCTAACCTTTGCACAGGCACACACGAAGAGCGGCGCTAGCTTGCCGTGGTGTTATTACAACTAAAAAAAAGCTTGGAAAATAGAAGAATCGCCTAGAACAAGAGACGTTGTGGCTGGTCGAGACGGAGCTAACCACACCTATCCTCCATGCCATGTTAGCATGATGAAGATGTGTGGCTAGTGGGGTGTTTTCGACCGACTGGCTGGGTCCCGAGGTCGAACCATAGGTACTACGTCTGATACAGTAAATTTTTACACGCACATTTTTCCTCTGTGCCGAGACATGGCACACCCTACCGCGTGGTTTCGGGGTCCTCCCGGGTGGTGCATGCATATATTCTTCCTGACATGGGACGCCCTACCGCGCATTTTCGCCGAAGCAAGTAAATGAGTCGTCAAATCACGAAAGACCACTTTTCCCACCGAGTACATCAGTGAAGCACGGTGGCTAGCTAGTTGGGCTAGTTCGACCGATTAGCTAGGCCGCCGCCACATTTGTTTTTTCACCTTTTTATCTACTTGCCGGTAGGTAAATTTAAATATCCACCGCGGCATTGCTCTGGTGTTTGAGTGCGGCAGGATTTTTAATTTTTTTTATTGACGGGAGCAGGCGCGGCAGGATTTTTAATTTTTTGATTGGCGGGAGCAGGCGCGGCAGCAATTAGTCATGATGACTTCGCCTGTAAAACCCACTGCTCCCTGATGTGAGAAGTCATCGACTGGTGTTTTACCATGGTGAAAACCAAAAGATTCCCCGTTCCTCGGCTGGCTCCCTCCGCCTTCCCATAGATTGCATTGCCTTTCAGCTGTTTCGCCCCCTGCATCACCAACGTCGTGCGCCTCGAGAAGCAGAGGGACTTCGGTGGTGTTTAGGCGCCCTCTACATGGGCATGTCCATGTCTCGGCGCAACATGACCGTTGGATCAAACTCAGACGGTGCAGATCAGTAACTGTAGCACAAAGCGTGTGGGTGTGTTTGGTTGCATTCTCATCTCAATATAGTAGTTGTTTCCTCTTCGTGTATTTGTGTTAACCTACTAGTGTGGACTCATGCACCCTTCATGTACTCTGCCAAACACCCAAAAGTGGGTCGAGAAGGGAACTTTTGCTCCCATCCCGTGCACCCTTCATACACCCTGCCTAACACTATTCGTGCTTCATATGGTTCATGTTTTGTGGAGTACTGTAGCACCGTACTCTCGGTGCGCTGTAGACCTAGTTCTGTTAACATTGATCTCACCGTTCATTCTCGACCGGACAGTCGAGAAAGCGGTACTATGTTACTACATTACTGTTCATATAGTTGACATGCGCACAACATCATTTGTTGTCGGCATATCTTACTACACTAGCAACAAGATTATATAGTACTGACGTATGAACCACTGCACATGCCTAGTAGTAGGAGCACTGTGTATGTTCAAGTGGCTGCCGTGTTTCGCACTCCTCCGTCGTAAGAGTGGAAACGCTTGCTGCAATCATATTTTTCTTCAGAAAAATAGTGGACACGCTTTACCGTGCAGATCCTCCTCCAGCCATGCACTAAATTACTCACTTTTGCCGACGTGTGGGACAGCCAGCATCGGGGTCCACCAGCCATGCACTAAATTACTCCGTAGTAGAGTGACGGTAGACTACCCCGATCGAAGCGCCGCAGTAATGCCCAATGAGCCGTCAAATCACAAAACCCCCTCCTTTCCAGTAGTAAGTTGGACGGACGAAGCAACCATCATTTCACTCTTCTCTCTCAGCTTCCTCTCTACCCAACTCGCTTCTCCCTCATCTTGTTCCTCATTTCTTCAAGAAAACCCCGACCTGCTTCTGCCATTGTTCTTCTCTCCCAAAGAAGGAAAGGTGAGCGCATCAATGGTGTTGATTCTGGCCAAGGCCCGGTCTTGCAACCCTGAGACTGATCCTATAACTCCCTCTCTTTTCTTCTTTTGGGTTTGTGATTATGGTTTCTTTTCTTTTATTTCTATTTGACAGTTTCTTAATGGACGCTAGAGCACCGGCCAAAGTGATGTCTATGGCTCTGGCCAAAACCGTCGAGGCTCATGGTACGAAGAAGCGCAAGCACCTCGCCGAGACTACCGCAGACAAGCTCAAAGCCATCGCCATGTCCAAGCCCCCCTCTCCGGGATCCCTCATTAAGCAAGTCCAGGTAATATCTCTTCTTGACGATCTTTTTCTCGATCTTGATCGTGTTTTTTCATCTAACACGCAGTACTAGTACTAGTAGTACAACTTTCTAGGTGATCTTGCATGTGATTTTTGTGTGCCAAATGACGGTTCTAAATTCCTCTTTTGACCAAAACATGCGAGAGGTTGACACTGATTTCTTATAGATTACTTTCAACTACTCCCTCTATACCAAATTTCCTGTCTTAGATTTGTCTAGATACGGATGTATCTAATACTAAAATGTGACTTGATACATCTGTATCTAGACAAATCTAAGACAAGAATTTTTGGGACGGAGGGAGTACTTTATGAACATCAATGCTACCTTTGAAGAGGGTATATTTGCCTCAGTAACTTGTGTTATGGATATTGCAAGTAATCCATCTGCTCTCATGCCTTTGAAGACATGTTCTAGTGTCTTTGTTCACTCATTTATGTGCGTATATGTAGTCATATATGGAGTATAATATCGAAAAATCATCTTATATTTCTGAACGGAGGTAGTAATAAAATATGGTTTCTATTTGAATTAGAACCAGGTCCGCGGTGGAGATGAAGTTCTCAAAGTCATGTCGTGTGAACTGGAAGACCTGAGGATGAGTTCTACTGCTAAACTATCCAGCTGATGTGTCCTTGTCGCCACGTGTCCTGAACTAGTGTTTTCCTGTAGCATTGTTGTCAGGCGTGTTCTCGAGGCTGTACTTGACCACAACAATTTCCTGGCTGTGCCTTCGATTACGAAGGGTGTGGTTCTTGTAAAGCTTCCCAACAAACCTGATGCGGCCTATCTTCATGATCATGTTTATGAGTGGAAAGACCACTCTGTTAGGTTCTCCAAGGTTGACGAGATGGTGATGGTGCATGTAGACATCTCTCACGAAGTCCATGGCCTAGTCAGTTATGCGGGGTTCATCCCGTAGGTCGGTGGCAAGAAATAGTCTACAGAGTTTAATTAGTGCAACTTTGCTTGTCTGTAGTAAGTACTATTGTTCAGTACTTGATTTGTGTTGTGAACCCTATATTGTTTATTAGTACTGCCGCTTTTGGTGTGTGGTCAGTCCTGAGAACGGTCTATGTTAATGTCTGTCCACTCAATTCAGTCTGTATATTTTGAAGTATCCAGATCATCTTTTTTGTGAGGACGGTTTATCAATTATGGTTACACTCCAATATCTGTATACATTGCAGGATTTATTGCACCCACCAGGATTTCCAGTCCCATGAATATTCGCTCCATACAATTTGTCACGGCCTTTGGATTGTCCTGCTTGTGGGAGTAGGCGGGGCCCTTGCATGCCACCCGTAGTTGGACGATCAATCTTGTGTTTAGTACTTCAACATAGTGATTTCCTGGTAAGGATTCACTCGTGTCACATCAAGTAAATCTTATTGATTATGTCATGTTTTCTTTCTTTTCCTGCAATTTTACGATGCAGGTTTTGCCATGTGACATTCATCATAGAATAAACCATTTGGTTTGCTCTACGATGGCTATTTTTGCAGGTTTCACTTCTTATGTCGTGTCAGTAACGAAGGCACTGTCCCTCACTTATATTACTGGAAAAAATTGGATCAGTCTGTTGTCAGAGTACAAGCTGAATCCGTATGATGAACTGTAGTTTGGTTTAACAAAAACGCCACAATTAGTCCTTCTCGCTTTTAAAAGAAATGAAGAAAAAAACTGGATCACGGTCACGAAGCCTAGTCAAGTTAGAAAGCTGATCATAGCAGACCACACACGATCGCCACTGTCTCGCACATCGGTACCAACTTCCGCAACGGATCGAGCACCGGCAGTTGCTCTAGCACTGACAGCGGCAGCAGCTCAGTCTGATCCAGCTGAGGATTGGGCACCGACTGCGTCAGCGGATCAGGCTGATCTACCGGAGGATCGGGCATCGACACCGGCACCTGCTCCGACACTGGCACCAGCTCTACAAGGAGCACCATCTCCGGCAGCAGCGGCGGCTTCGGCACCTGCACCAACACTTGCACTTGCATCTGCTCCGGCCCGTGCAGCGGCAACCGAACGAGTAGTTGCACCGGCAACAGACTGGGCTGCATTGCGCACTTCATATACCAAAGTCCTTACAAAAACCGACATGTCCACCTTCTTGGTAAGCATTGGCCGCCCAAGTGTTTCGTTCTTTTTTCTTTCCATGTTGTTTCGCATGATTCCCTGTGTTGATATAACTGTTTGGGTATGTCTTCTTGTTTGCAAATAGAGAATTCCTAGAGCAACAGGGAGTCGTTCAACAATCCGGGCGACAGCGGCCAAGTTTCTCTTACCATGCGCAGCCTTGGTGTGAATGAACCGGCTCAATATACCGTAAGTACAAAGGATGGTCGCATGATGATTGATGCTAAAGGATGGTCATGGTTCAAATCTAAATCATATCTTGCGGTAGGGGATGATCTCAAAATTGAACTTTCTCGGCAAGGAGAGCTGGTCCAAATCAACTTTGAAATTCTTCAGTAGCAGCACGCAACTGCCGAACTGATCTATCCTACGAGAGATTTTGATGTAATAATCTGGCATGATGAAACAAGTGTCCTGTGTGTATAAGTAATACGATGGTATTATTTATCACATGGTATATCGTTGATAGAATTGCAACTCTCATTGCTGGTTAGGAACTGTCGTTCGATTTCATTCCAACAGCTGCCGTGCTTTATTCAATTTTGTGTATTCGCCTTGCGACAGCATCTAAAACCAGCGCTGTACTGATCGCTTGCAATATGAAAAGCGCTGAGGTAGAACACATGGGCCCCCAAACATGCAGGGTGGGCCTGCGGCCCAAAGTCCAGAACCGTGAGCCTGTCTGAGTATTATATTCTCAGCTGAACCCCCATAATGCCCGTGCGTTGCACGTAACATCAAGGTGCATTTGTATGAGTATTTTATCTTGTGAGAGAAAAGGATGAACGGAGGAAGGCCTTATTTGCAAATGTGGAGAGATGTGTGGGTACCTTTTTGCAAAATTGCCATAGTTTCCTTCCTATCCGTCAGATATAAATCGGACGGCCTATATTGCAGGATGGCAGGCACACCATCATCACCAACTCGTCTATACTGTGTTAAAAACAACTCTATTTTTTATAATTATATATGTTATATATATTCCCCTTGATTTTTCTTATGTATAAAGTTGTGATATAAAAGATTTGTATATTTCTTTACAGAGGGAGTATCTCTCTGTCAAAAATATATTTTTGTGTAACTAGTTACTCCTGTCTTTCTACTTCCTTTCGCTAATATGTGGGGCATCCGGCAATGGGATCCACGTGTCATATGCACAAATTAGAGTGCACAACTGCACAGTAGACACACCCCGGTCGTAGCGCCGCAGTAATGCCCAATGAGCCGTCAAATCACAACCGCCCCTTCCATCTTTAGCAGTAAGCTGGACGGACGAAGTGGCAATATTTCACTAGGCCTGAATCCCCTTCTCCCTCGTCTGCTTGTTCAATGAAAACCCCCTCTCGACGATTGCATAGGGTTTTCTCATAGAGAACTAGGTACGAATTCTTCATCCATCCCCGATAAATCCAAGTCCCTTGGTCGCGGGTAATCCTAGGATGGCAGCCGCCGCCTTTGATGCATTTTTCTTCCTACTGAATCTAGTGTGTTTCATTTGCAGTGCCCAAAGTGCGAGGACCCTACAGGTTTCTGCACCCTCGGCGAGACGCCACACTTGTTCCTTCTCATCCCGACACAGGATTTTAAAACGCGCACAGTATGTTCCTAGAATTCTCTTTTCTATCCAGGAGGGTGGGGTTTTTTTTGAACATGCTGTCAACTAATTTGGAAATTTGGATTGCTATATTTGGATAAAAGGTACTACCAGTACAATGGTCAACACTGATGTGAAGGAGGAAGTTATTTCTAGATTTGGATAGGGAATACATTGTGTTCTCATATTATTTTTCCTGCAGTGCATTATTTGCTCTGCCAGAACACATGTACTCAAGATGCTCGGCCTTGCCATAACTGAATACACCAGTTTAATGGTCACAGTGAAGACAAGCCATGGATATAAGTTCCGAGTTGGGTTCATGAACCAAGAAGATCGCTGCTTTTTTTATGGCCAAACTTGGATAAACTTTCTCAAGTGTTACGGACTGAAAGTTGGCGCACGAATGTTGATGGAAATAGCAGAACCTGGTCTCATCTTCACTGCGATCTTTCACCCCGACGTCATACCAATTGTTCATCCATGTTAGTTTTGTATCTGGTTCTTGCTTGTTACCTCGGTTACTTCTTAATCCACCTATTCTGTCTAACCAATCACAATTTAACTTTAGAAGTAGCAACGAATCTCTCACGAAGATGCTACTTCTAACTAATATTTTCTTATAATTGGTGGCACGTGCAGGTTTTTTCAGAGTTAAGCAGGCTGCTCGTTTGTCATTCTGTAACAACTCGGCTGTTACTGATGGTACTGAAGTTGACTGGGACGACATCCACAAGTTCCTACACTTTATTGATCGTCTTGAGGTCCTTGTGGGGCGTTTCAATGGTGGAAGGCCACGTGGGATATGTGTGCCACTGCTGCACTCGTTGAACAGGTCCAACTGTGTCGAGAAACTTATGGTACGAGCTATTTTCTGTTATATAGGTTGTTCATAAACTATTGCTTATACACAGTTTTACAGCTGTGATCTTCTTGAAACAGAAACTGCCCAGTTCTATTGTTCCTATAAAGCTGCCTGACCATGGTCAGGTCAGACTTGCGCTTGGTCACAACATGATGTTTATGTCGACCTACTCCATTCCCCTTGGAGGTGAAAAGATACTTATTCATGGGTGGTCTCAAATAATGAAGTTGACGGGAGTCAATGGTTGTTGCTTGTAAGACTATACAGATATAGTACCATGCTGAAAGAGTAAACTATTGGCAACAAATGTTCAAGGCTCTCATGCTCGTAGCCTTTCTTACAGTTTTGGTGTAATGGTATTAAGTATCCACACATCACTCTATCAGTTGTTGGGATCGAAAATTACTAAATTAGTAATCATATAACCAAAATTTGATCGATAAAACTATAGCACTGCAGCATGGTACGTGGTATTTATCTGTTCTGCTAGGCCTTCAGAAAACCTGAATCTCTGAACATCGTTTCTATCGATAAATGTAATCTAGAACAAAATACATTCGACAATAAAAAATAAAATTATGTGAGGTGCAAGTGATATTTCACCAGTTGCTCTCAAATTCCTATTGCTTCCATATACCATGACTATACTAAAAGTTGTCAAGGCGTGAAGTTTTAATTATGCATTGATGCAATTGTAACAGCAAGAAGATAGCACAGTATAGAGGAAACATCAAATCCAAGATATAGCGTGATTGGTTCAACAAACATTTGTATGGGAAATACACGTATGATGCTGTGTATGGTAAGAACTATACTTATGTGTATAGATAGAGCGGCCAACTAATATGGTAGTTATTTATTCAAAGGCAAAGAATATATTAACAATTTCTTCTCTATATTCAACTATAATAATGCTACATATTAGAGGCCAAATGTAGTTCTCACGTAGCATAATAAGTTCTCTTATCCATACGGCATCTGTTCAAGAACATTTTACCTTTAGTGTTAGATGGATATTGCCCTCCAAAAATCAAACACCTTCAATCTCAACTTGCAAACCTGAAGGCTTCTACTAAAACTCAGGCACTCATGCCAAGAGAAAGAGAGAGAACATTATGTCATGACCCAAAATAATAGTATTATGTCTGAAAAAAGCATAACTGATCGTATACAATGATTTACTAATACTATGATTAGTTGTTCGCACCCCTGCACCATCTCCTAAAAAAGTGCTATTTTATTAATTCAGTACATATAGAAGGAAAAAGCACTCCAGATAGAACTACCAGTACTAAGAAAATGAGATTGTCCATTGGACTTCCATCATAGTATTTTATAGGATCCACACTAATAAAAATCTAGAGTAAATGTTTTCATTGTCTTTGATTGATCACAAACAGATTTCTGCTAGCTCCACAAAGACAAAGAAGCTCATGCCTGTAATCCAATGGAAACTATTAAAGAAGCATGTGAACAGAGCAGGAAAACATCAAAGCACAACAATATTGATTAGTTGTTCTTTACAGTACACATTTACCAATGACGTGTTGTGAATTAATAGTAACAAATAGTAAATATGATAGTAATAACACTGAAATTTTGAGGCTGAACACATGCATTATGTAGCAGACGGACATTTCTAAACCTGAAGCGAAAAGAAGATGGCATATAAAATTATAAAATTAATCTTAAAGAAAAACATCATGACACACATTCTTTAGTTTCATTCTTGAGACTGCAATTCTGCATTACAGGCATTTTCTCAATTAGAATAGTACAAAATCCACCTCCTATGTTGTTATTAGAACAAAAAAGTCACCAGCAGTTAAAAGGTTAGCTTGCAAACCAAAATAACAAATAGAAAATGGCAAGATTATTTAGACACCAATATTAAGTAGTCAGGCAATAACGAATTCATATAAGACATTCGCTTCAAGGGTTTCACTTACATATTTGATGTATCAGAATAGAAGCGACCAGACCAATACCTCTATGTGTACTGAAACAATGATATAAAATAGGATGAAGATGTGCCCATCCATATTTTGCAGGGAAATGCAAAGCAACAATTTTCGTGTTTGTATAAAACGCTAATCTAGCATCTAGTCTTCTTTCGTCAGGCTTGTTTGCAACTATATGGATACAAAACTAAAAGATTCATTTAGAAACACAGGAGGATATTAATCCACTATTCAATAAGAAATCGGCAAAAAAATACAAAACCGATGAAGGGATCTATCTAGTCGCCCAGGCTAGCAACGTCCTCCCTTGTCAATGACGCCTTCGGATAGATCTGCAATGCAAGATGATGATGCAATTCCTTTGGACAGATGTGAAATGTAAGATCAATATTGTAACAGCATCATCAGTACGTTGTATTGTATGTATGAAGTAGCTTTCGGGGAGTGATGCCGGCTGGGAACAACGACATCACGATAAGAGGGACACTTTTTAGGGGATGGAAATTAAGACTGCAATGGCAGGCAGATGATTATGCTCTGTAGGCTCAGTTCATCGAGGGCTGAAAGTAGCTAATTTATAAGTAGCCCGCACTCAAATTTCCTTTTCCTGTTTTTTGTTGTCGAGACATACACACACACACACACACACACACACACACACACAGAGAGAGAGAGAGAGAGAGAGAGAGAGAGAGATGACGATCCATTTTTTCCCAATAGAGCAAAATAGGAGAAACCAAGGGGACAATGCCTCTAGGAAAACAGGAGAGACCAAGGAGAGGACGACTCGTCACACGTGGCATATGAGCGCATCTCATGCTTCATCCGACTGCTACAGGTAAATTATATATTCACTTCCTAAGTAAAATCGTGTAGGTTGGGTCATTTTTCCACTTCAAGAGTTATCTAATTCGTTTGGTTAACATATTTCAATTACATAGATTAATTTGATAGTTTGAACAACGTTGATAAATGAGGAAGCACTAATTAAAGAAGTCTCTAATTAGAATAGTAAAAATTACAAAGCATTTCGATGGGCAGGATAGAATGTTAAAATATTCAGTAGACGATTAGTGATTTTCAAAAAGTCAACACACTGTCATCTTGAAATTTCCCTCTCTAACGACACCCTTGGAAGAACTATCCTATATAACATTGCATCCTAGCATGCACATTCGTGAATGAAAAAGAAGTTACCCCTGTCGTAACAGCAACTAAGCACTAAAAGGGCACTAAACTTAACATCCTAAGAATGATGAAGGTACTTACACGTAGTTTCTCTCAAGCTGCAAAAATATTATACAAAATAGTATGCATTGACCATACTTGCAAAAATATTACACATAACAGTGACCATGGTTAGCAGCAAAAAATCTTAAGTGGAGTGCAGTACTTGCATAGTTGCATATAGTGTACAGTTAGGGCAATAACAAATGATATAAACCATATGTGTGATATAAAAAGAAATGGAGTTTAACTTTAAGGGATAAAGGTTTGCAAAAAAATATTATGCATGTGCAGCTCGTGCTTGAAGCTAACTGTGTATGGCCAATAGTTTTAAAATCTGACTACCAGCTGATATAACAACAACAAAAGTGCACAATTTAGTAGTTTAACACATGAAAGAATATTTAAACTCCAAGCATCATACCTCTGTGATGAATTGAACGGATGGAGAATAGAGTAGGGATCCTGGCGCTAGCAGTCCGCTGCAGCCCCTTCAGTTGGCAACATCACTGACTATGACGGCCGCCTTATCCGCCGTTGCATCAACCATTATGAGATTGATTCAGTAAATTGGTCTAAAAAGATTTATGTTGGCATGCTGCATAGTCACAACCGAAAATATGTTGTTATTGAAGACCAAAAAAGAAAGGGATTGGGGAGATTCTAGATTGAATCGTGAGTCTGTGACCCTTTTTCAGATCAGTTGATACAAATCTGAACTTCAAGATGACACTGAAGTAAGACGGAGAAGGATTAGCAACAGGCGATTGGATTGTGTGGGCCTTTTTTCAGAGCGACTATAGCATGAGGTACACTTGGGGCCTCACGAACATGGCCTCCAGCGTAAGGCGCTCGTCCAGTGCAGGCACCGCAGCACGACGACGGACGGCAGGGGCGGCGGGAACATGCAACGGATGGCGGCAGCAGCGGATGGCGGCGGCGGCAGCGGCAGATGGCGGCGGCGGCAGCGGCGGATGGCGGCGGCGGCGGCGGATGGCGGCAGTGGCGGCTGCAGCGGCGGATGGCGGCCGCAGCGGCGGATGGCGGCGGCAGCATATAGGTCGAGGAAGCCAAGGAGAACCAGTCTCGGTGCGAGGCTTTTGGTGCAGACGTTCAGGCTGTAATGGGCTGATGGGTCATTGACCGTGCAACATCATCGGGTAATCCGGTGCGGTTGTAAAGTGGTTTCTGAGTCTGTAACAATGAGAAATTATGGACTAAATTATTTTGACAATAGGCCTGTAACGTGGTCTGCATTTATATAGTTTGTTCAAACAATAATTAGATATAGATAGATTTTCTAGTACCCTAAAAAAGATTGATTTTCTATGGGTTGATCTACACCGTAATAACTCGGTCCCACCAGATTAACGGCTCTAATTTTCTAATTAACATGGTAATTTCTCGGGAGTCTGTAATTAGTATAGGTATATATATAGATGTATAGATATAGATAGATAGATCTCCTTTTTGCCTGAAAGTCAAAGAAAGTAGGAGCAGGGAGAGTAATATGGACACCGCGACGTCTGTCAAACATTAGTCGGTACTGCAGGGGCTGTTCATTCCTCTCAATAAACTGATGACGAATCATAGCATTAAAATCTAGATAAGCAGGAGGCAACTCCATATCATTTTCATGTATGAGTACCTCAAGAAAATTAGCTAAACGGGTTGCATAAGTTCCACCAAACAAATCTCCGCTAATACTGTTATGATGCAACCTTCGTGCAACAATAGCGCCCAAGTTATATTGTTTATCTCCTAATACAGCACTCCTGAGAACATTAAGATCGGGAACGTACATGTGACATGCCTCGTCCTTATCGTTAATGCATCTACCTATAAAGAGAGCGAAATAATGCATCGCAGGAAAATGATGGCTCCCTAGCTATGGTAGCTTGCGTGATTTCTCTGGATTCCCCCACAGTTATACTAGCAAGAAAGTCTTTAAATTCAGATTTGCGAGGTTCACTTGCATTTCCCCACTGCGGAAGTTTACAAGCAGTGCTAAAATCTTCTAAGTCCATGGTATAGGATTTATTATAAAGATCAAATAGGACAGTGTGAGAATTGCGTGATGATGTAAATTTAAACCTTCTCACAAAGGAATCAGTTAGGTAGTGATATTGAGGGCACTTATCTGACACGAAGCCCTCAAGTTCAGCATTACGCACATACGCGTTAAATTCATCCTTAATTCCTCCTTGGACCATGAAATTTTCTGACGGCCATTCACAAGGCCGCACTTGATCTTCTCTTGGTAGTTCATAGTCCGGCTCACGTATTGCGGGCCTGGGTCCTTGCTTCCTTGAAGAACCACCTTGGTACATTTTCTTAAACATATTTCTTCCTCTGAAAAATTTCTAAAATTTTTAGTAACTCAAAATAAAAGTGAACCAAACTCAACAAAATTGATAGCAACTACTCCCACAAGTGCCTAGAGACTATATCATGCATTAGAACTATTTGGGACCAAATAAATTTGACATGCAAGCTCAAGAACAGGGTCACCTAAGCAGCAAAAATTGCAATGAATAAAGCACTAGAACAAAAACTAATTGGACCATTGGAGGAGTCACATACCGAAGAACAATCCCCCAAAGCAGTTTTGTGAGTGGAGCTTTGAGCAAGGAGATCGCAAATCGCAGCAAAACAAGCTAGAACACGAGTTGGAACTGTGTGGTGATTTTTCTGGAGGAAGACGAAGTGTGTGGGTGCAGGAATAAGTGGAGGGGGCCACGTGGGGCCCACGAGGCAGGGGAGCGCGCCCAGGGGGTGGGCGCGCCCTGGACCCTCGTGGCCAGGTGGTGGCTCCCCCTGATGTGTTCTCAGTGCGAGATATTCTTAAATATTCTACAAAAAATCATATTTCAATTTCAGGGCATTTGGAGAACTTTTATTTTTGGGTTTTTTTGCATAGATAATTCAGCAAACAGACAGAAAATACTATTTTTGCTTTATTTAATCTAAATAACAGAAAGTAAAAGGAGGGTACAGAGAGTTGTGCTTTCTAAGTTCATCCATCTCATGCTCATCAAAAGGAATCCACTAACAAGGTTGATCAAGTCTTGTTAACAAACTCATTCTGAATCGCATGAAACCGGAGAATTTTTGAATAGCACTAGGTTACCTCAACGGCGATATGCACGTCCCCAACAATAAGAATATCATATTTCTGTTTGACAGTAGGAAGAGGAAATTCAAAACCTCCAATAGTAATCGTTGGAATTTTTCCAATAGAATTGATACTGTGGACTTGAGGTTGTTTCCTTGGAAAGTGTACCGTGTACTCAATACCATTAACATGAAAACTGAAATTGCCTTTGTTGCAATCAATAACAGCTCCTGCAGTGTTCAAAAAGGGTCTACCAAGGATAATCTTCATACTATCATCCTCGGGAATATCAAGAATAACAAAGTCTGTTAAGATAGTAACATTTGCAACCACAACAGGCACATCCTCACAAATACCAACAAGTATAGCGGTTGATTTATCGGCCATTTGCAAAGATATTTCAGTAGGTGCCAACTTATTCAAATCAAGTCTACGATATAAAGAGAGAGGCATAACACTAACACTGGCTCCAAGATCACATAAAGCAGTTTTAACATAGTTTCTTTTAATGGAGCATGGTATAGTTGGTACTCCTGGATCTCCAAGTTTCTTAGGCATTCCACCTTTAAAAGTATAATTCGCAAGCATGGTGGAAATTTCAGCTTCTGGTATCTTTCTTTTATTAGTATCAATATCTTTCATATACTTAGCATAAGGATTCATTTTAAGCATATCAGTCAAACGCATACGCAAAAAGATAGGTCTAATCATTTCAGCAAAGCGCTCAAAATCCTCATCATCCTTTTTCTTGGATGGTTTAGGAGGAAATGGCATGGGTTTCTGAACCCATGGTTCTCTTTCTTTACCGTGCTTCCTAGCAATGAAGTCTCTCTTATCATAGCGTTGATCCTTTGATTGTGGGTTATCAAGATCAACAGCAGGTTCAATTTCTACATCATTGTTATTGCTAGGTTGAGCATCAACATGAACATCATCATTAACATTATCACTAGGTTCATGTTCATTACCAGATTGTGTTTCAGCATCAGAAATAGAAATATCATTGGGATTTTTAGGTGTGTCAACAACAGGTTCACTAGAAGCATGCAAAGTCCTATCATTTTTCTTTTTCTTCCTCTTAGAAGGACTAGGTGCATCAACATTAGTTCTCTGAGAATCTTGCTCAATTCTCCTAGGGTGGCCCTCAAGATACAAAGGTTCTTGAGTCATTTTACCCCCTCTGGTCATAACTCTAACAGCATTATCATTTTTCTTGTTATTTAATTCATTGAGCAAATCATTTTGTGCTTTAAGCACTTTCTCTACTTGATTGGTAACCATAGAAGCATGTTTACTAATAAGTTTAAGTTCACCTTTAAATCTAGACATATAATCACTCAAGTGTTCAATTATATAAGCATTACGTTTCAATTGTCTACCAACATAAGCATTGAAGTTTTCTTGTTTAACAATAAAATTATCAAACTCATCTAAGCATTGGCTAGCAGACTTATAACGAGGAATATCACCTTCATCAAATCTATAGAGAGAATTTACCTTTACTACCTGTGTCGGGTTATCAAGACCATGTATTTCTTCAATAGGTGGTAAATTCTTAACATCTTCAGCTTTAATACCCTTTTCTTCCATAGATTTCCTTGCCTCTTGCATATCTTCGGGACTGAGAAATAGAATACCCCTTTTCTTCGGAGTTGGTTCAGGAAGTGTCCAATTATTTTCATTAGTCAACATATTATTCAATAGCAATTCAGCTTGATCAACTGTTCTTTCCCTGAAAACACAACCAGCACAACTATCCAGGTGGTCTCTGGAAGCATCGGTTAGTCCATTATAAAAGATATCAAGTATTTCATTTTTCTTGAGAGGATGATCAGGCAAAGCATTAAGTAATTGGAGAAGCCTCCCCCAAGCTTGTGGGAGACTCTCTTCTTCAATTTGCACAAAATTATATATTTCCCTTAAAGCAGCTTGTTTCTTATGAGTGAGGAAATATTTAGCAGAGAAGTGATAAATCATATCCTGGGGACTACGCACACAACCAGGATCAAGAGAATTAGACCATGTTTTAGCATCACCCTTTAATGAGAACGAAAATAATTTAAGGATATAGTAATAATGGATTTTTTCCTCATGAGTGAATAGGGTAGCTATATCATTTAATTTAATAAGATGTGCCACAACAGTTTCAGATTCATAACCATGAAAAGGATCAGATTCAACCAAAGTAATTATCTCAGGATCTAAAGAGAAATCATAATCCTTATCGGAAATACAGATAGGTGAAGTAGCAAAAGTAGGGTCATATTTCATTCTAGCATTCAAAGATTTTTCTTTCAGCTTAGCTAATAATTTCTTAAGATCATATCTATCATTGCAAGCAAGAAAATCTCTAGTAGTTTCTTCATCCATAACATAACCCTCAGGCACAACAGGCAATTCATATCTAGGGGGAGAATCTTCATCATCACTTTCATCAATATTAACAGTTTCAATAATTTCATTCTCTCTAGCCCTAGCAAGTTGTTCATGAAGAAATTCACCTAGTGGCATAGTATTATCAAGCATAGAAGTAGTTTCACCATAAGTATCATACATAGCAGAAGTGGAATCATCAATAACATGCGACATATCAGAATTAATAGCAGAAGCAGGTTTAGGTGTCGCATGTTTACTCAAAACAGAAGGAGAATCAAGTGCAGAGCTAGATGGCAGTTCCTTACCTCCCCTCGTAGTTGAGGGATAAATTTTGGTTTTCTCGTCTTTCAAGTTCCTCATAGTGATCAGCTGATATAAATCCCAAGTGACTCAAAGAATAGAGCTATGCTCCCCGGCAACGGCGCCAGAAAATAGTCTTGATAACCCACAAGTATAGGGGATCGCAACAGTTTTCGGGGGTAGAGTATTCAACCCAAATTTATTGATTTGACACAAGGGGAGCCAAAGAATATTCTCAAGTATTAGCAGTTGAGTTGTCAATTCAACCACACCTGGATAACTTAATATCTGCAGCAAAGTATTTAGTAGCAAAGTAGTATGGAAGTAACGGTAACGGTGGCAAAAGTAACAGTAGCAGTTTTGTAGTAATTGTAACAGTGGCAACGGAAAAGTAACTAAGCAAAGATAAATATGTGAAAAGCTCGTAGGCATTGGATCAGTGATGGATAATTATGTCGGATGCGACTCCTCATGCAACAGTTATAACATAGGGTGACACAGAACTAGCTCCGGTTCATCAATGTAACGTAGGCATGTATTCCGAATATAGTCATACGTGCTTATGGAAAAGAACTTGCATGACAACTTTTGTCCTACCCTCCCGTGGCAGCGGGGTCCTATTGAAAACTAAGGGATATTAAGGCCTCCTATTAATAGAGTACCGGACCAAAGCATTAACACTTAGTGAATACACGAACTCCTCAAACTACGGTCATCACCGGGAGTGGTCCTGATTATTGTCACTTCGGGGTTACCAGATCATAACACGTAGTAGGTGACTAATGACTTGCAAGATAGGATCAAGAACTCACATATATTCATGAAAACATAATAGGTTCAGATCTGAATTCATGGCACTTGGTCCCTAGTGACAAGCATTAAGCATAGCAAAGTCATAGCAACATCAATCTCAGAACATAGTGGATACCAGGGATCAAACCCTAATAAAACTAACTCGATTACATGATAAATCTCATCCAATCCATCACCGTCCAGCAAGCCTACGATGGAATTACTCACGCACAACGGTGAGCATCATGAAATTGGTGATGGAGGAAGGTTTATGATGACGACGACGGATTCCCCTCTCTGGAGCCCCGAATGGACTCCAGACCAGACCTCCCGAGAGAGTTTAGGGCTTGGCGGCGGCTCCATATCGTAAAACGCGATGAATCCTTCTCCCTGATTTTTTTCTCCCCGAACGTGAATATATGGAGTTGGAGTTGAGGTCGGTGGAGCACCAGAGCTCCCACGAGACAGGGGGCGCGCCTAGGGGGGTAGGCGCGCCACCACCATCGTGGACAGGGTGTGGGCCCCCTGGTCTTGATTCTTTCGCCAGTATTTTTATATATTCCAAAAATATTCTCCGTGAAGTTTCAGGTCATTTCGAGGACTTTTATTTCTGCACAAAAATAACACCATGGCAATTCTGCTGAAACAGCGTCAGTCCGGGTTAGTTCCATTCAAGTCATGCAGGTTAGAGTCCAAAACAAGGGCAAAAGTGTTTGGAAAAGTAGATACGATGGAGACGTATCACATATCCGAACGCCAAGCTTGCCATCCACGCCAAGGAGAGTCCTATCCGGACACAGGAGAGAGTCTTCTGTCTTATATCTTCACGGCCCATCAGTCCGGCCCAAGTCACATAGGCCGGATGCCCGAGGACCCCTTAATCCAGGACTCCCTCAGTAGCCCCTGGACCAGGCTTCAATGACGATGTGTCCGGCGCGCAGATTGTCTTCGGCATTGCAAGGCGGGTTCCTCCTCCGAATACTCCAAAGCATCCTTCAAACACAGAAAACGTGTCCAGCTCTGCAAAACAAGTACCACACACAACCGCAGAGAGTATAATATTTCACGAGTCCAATCTGCTGACAACTTTTGTAGCGTGACATCACGTCCCTGCCCGGTCATTATTTCGAACCGTTTTTTAGCCTCCCGCTCCATATTTCGAGATGCGGTTTTATTAGCATGTCTTGTCAAAGTAGAGATCGTGTCCCCTTATTGAGGGATTCTCATCAATACGGGCGTGGGTAATCCAACAGTGTCGTCTACACGGCCCTTGGGGAATAGGCGAGTTTTAAGGCGAGCAGGGAGGCGCTTGATATTCGCTGCCTTTATAAGGAGATAAGGATTCACCCTTTTTCACCCACGCCTTCTCTCTCCCTGCCCACCCATTCTCGAGCTCTAGCACCCAAGTTCTCATCCTTTCCGCCTCAAGAAAGCACTCCAGTCATGTCCGGATCTGGAGCGCAGGGAAGTGGATGGTTTCCTCCGTCAAGGAGAAGGACATCACCAAGCTCCAGGAGGCCGGGTACTTAGCCCAAGAAATCGCCCACCCCGGGGCAGATCATCCCCACCCCGGAGCCCCATGAGAGGGTGGTATTCATCCCTCACTTCATCCGCGGATTGGGATTCCCTCTTCACCTATTTGTCCGCGGACTCATGTTCTACTACGGGGTGGATTTCCACGATCTAGCCCCCAACTCCTTCCTCAACATCTCGGCGTTCATTGTCGTGTGCGAGGCCTTCCTCCGCATCCCACCCCACTTCGGATTGTGGCTAAAGATCTTCAACGTGAAGCCGAAGGTGGTGGGTGGCCAACACGCAGAGTGCGGAGGCGCCATGGTGAGCAAGATGCCCAATGTCACATGGCCCAAAGGTACCTTCGTGGAGACTGTCAAAGGGTGGCAACAGCAGTGGTTCGACGTCACAGAGCCTCGCCACGCCACCTAGGCCGCGGCTCCCGAATTCCAGCCCGGAGCCCTGATGCGGCTCACCTCCTGGCTAGAGAAGGGCCTGGACTGGTCTTCGTCGGATGAGCTCACAGCGCTTTAGACGCGCATTAGGAGCATGGTCGACAAGAACATCAAGCTCTTCAATGTGATCCAGGTGATGCTAGTTCGCCGGATCCTTCCATGCCAAAGTCGGACTTGCCATTTGTGGGAGTTTGATCCGGCCGAGCACCAGACCTTGCAACAGTTCTTCGGAACTACGCACGGAGACATCTAGAAGGTGCTCTTTAAGGCCAACGAGACGTGGCCAAAGACGACCGAGGACCGTGGGCACGACTTGGCCCATCCCGCCTGTCCGGTAAGACTTTCGTGTTTCAAGGTGTATCCTTTACTTGCTTACTCAAGGAAGATGTCTAAGCTTCCTGATGTCTACTACACAACCTTCTTCTTGTAGACGTTGTTGGGCCTCCAAGTGCAGAGGTTTGTAGGACAGTAGCAAATTTCCCTCAAGTGGATGACCTAAGGTTTATCAATCCGTGGGAGGCGTAGGATGAAGATGGTCTCTCTCAAACAACCCTGCAACCAAATAACAAAGAGTATCTTGTGTCCCCAACACACCCAATACAATGGTAAATTGTATAGGTGCACTAGTTCGGCGAAGAGATGGTGATACAAGTGCAATATGGATAGTAGATAAAGGTTTTTGTAATATGAAAATATAAAAACAGCAAGGAAGCAAGTGATAAAAGTGAGCACAAACAGTATTGCAATGCGTTGAAACAAGGCCTAGGGTTCATACTTTCACTAGTGCAAGTTCTCTCAACAATAATAACATAATTGGATCATATAACTATCCCTCAACATGCAACAAAGAGTCACTCCAAAGTCACTAATAGCGGAGAACAAATGAAGAGATTATGGTAGGGTACGAAACCACCTCAAAGTTATCCTTCCTGATCGATCTATTCAAGAGTTCGTAGTAAAATAACATGAAGCTATTCTTTCCGTTCGATCTATCATAGAGTTCGTACTAGAATAACACCTTAAGACACAAATCAACCAGAACCCTAATGTCACCTAGATACTCCAATGTCACCTCAAGTATCCGCGGGTATGATTATACGATATGCATCACACAGTCTCAGATTCATCTATTCAACCAACACAAAGAACTTCAAAGAGTGCCCCAAAGTTTCTACCGGAGAGTCAAGACGAAAACATGTTCCAACCCCTATGCATAAGTTCACGAGGTTACGAAACTCACAAGTTGATGACCGAAACATACATCAAGTAGATCACGTGATATCCCATTGTCACCATAGATAAGCACATGCAAGACATACATCAAGTGTTCTCAAATCCTTAAAGACTCAATCCGATAAGATAACTTCAAAGGGAAAACTCAATCCATTACAAGAGAGTAGAGGGGGAGAAGCATCATAAGATCCAACTATAATAGCAAAGCTCGTGATACATCAAGACCGTGCCACCTCAAGAACACGAGAGAGAGAGAGAGAGATCAAACACATAGCTACTGGTACATACCCTCAGCCCCGAGGGTGAACTATTCCCTCTTCGTGATGGAGAGCGCCGGGATGATGAAGATGGCCACCGGTGAGGGATCCCCCCCTCCGGCAGGGTGAAGGAACGGGTCTAGATTGGTTTTCGGTGGCTACAGAGGCTTGCGGCGGCGGAACTCCCGATCTAGGTTATGTTCTGGAAGTTTGGGTATATATAAGAGGTTTTGGCGTCGGGAACAAGTCAGGGGGTCCCCGAGATGTCCACGAGGTAGGGGGGCGCGCCTCCCACCCTCGTGGGCAGCCCGGGACTCTTCTGGCCCAACTCTTTTACTCCACGGCCTTCTTCTGGTCCAAAAATAAGCTCTGTCAAGTTTCAGGTCCATTGGACTCCGTTTGTTTTCCTTTCTGCGATACTCAAAAACAAGGAGAAAACAGAAACTGGCACTGGGCTCTAGGTTAATAGGTTAGTCCAAAAAATCATATAAAATAGCATATAAAAGCATATAAAACATCCTAGAAGGATAATATAATAGCATGAATACTTCATAAATTATAGATATGTTGGAGACGTATCAGCATCCCCAAGCTTAATTCTTGCTCGTCCTCGAGTAGGTAAATGATAAAAGAAATAATTTATGAAGTGTGAATGCTATCAGATGCACCAGTTTGATCAATGATAATTTCAATAACCTTTTCTAGCATCATTATATGTCATAACAGTAGCTCATATCATAATAACAAGCTATTCACATGTTAAAGTATAGATCATAAACTTTCTTGAAAACTAACAAACAGTTCTCAGTCATCAAACAATTGCAATTCATCTTATTTTCAGGAAGGGTCTATGTAAGAGATTTGATTTAGCAAATCCCACATACTCAACTATCATATAGTCTTCCATGATTGCTACCACTCAAAGCATATTTTTAGAACAAATAGCATCCATCAGACACAGAGAAAGATAGGGGCTTAATGTTTCGCCTCCCAACTTATTTATCATATAGATAATTGTCAACAATAATAATTCATGATCAAATATATTTGAATGGCCATATATGCTTAGATCTTTCTCCACCACATGATGCTTGCCGACTAAAAAGTAGGTTGGAATGAGAAGGAATACTACTGACTCTTGCATAAAAGTAAAAGATAGGCCCTTCGTAGAGGGAAGCAGGGATTTGCAGAGGTGCCAGAGCTCGAAGCTAAAATAGAGATGAAAATTATTTTGAGAGGTATGCTTTCATTGTCAACATAACGACCAAGAGTTCCCAATATCTTCCATACTAGATACATTATAGGCAGTTCCCAAACAAAAAGGTAAAGATTTTACTCCCCCTCCACCAACAATCACACTCCATGGCTTGTCTGAAACAACGGGTGCCGTCCAACTATCAACAATCCTGGGGGAGTTTTGTTTAAATTATTTGCGAATTTGTTTTTGATCTTTTGATCATAGGACTGGGCATCCCAGTTACCAGCCATTTTCTCGTGAATGATGAGCGGAGTCCACTCATCATGAGAATAACCCACCTAGCATGGAAGATACTGACAGCCCCTAGTCACTGCATGAGCGATTCGAGCATACAAAACAGATTATTATTTGAAGGTTTAGAGTTTGGCACATGCAAATTTACTTGGAACGGCAGGTAAATACCGCATATAGGTAGATATGGTGGACACTCATGGAATAAACTTGGTTCAAGGAATTTGGATGCACAAGCAGTATTCCCGCTTAGTACAGATATTTTGGCTAGCAAAGGATTCTAAATAGCAAGCACCACATGTTAGAGGATCCATAACAATATAACTTCTATACAAATATACCCAAGCAATAACTCATTATGTTGTCTTCCTTGTCCAACTTCAACTAATTTGCTCAGGTTTGAAAATAATTAATGGGGCTCACATTCATAGAAGATGTCCAAGATAGTATATTTATATGTGAAATCTCTCTTCCTTCAATATTCTTTCATGAATTGTTCAAGTGACCAATACAATGTTTGCTAACCTTCAAAAAAATTACCACCTCTACTTCTTATATGTGAAAGCATTACTCCCCATGGGAAAGGCATATGAAACATATATAGTTTCAGATTTATGACATTCAAATCATTCAACCATTTACTCATAGGATATAAGTGAAGCACACGAGTAAATGACAAACTACTCCAAAAAGGTATAAGTGAAGATCAATGAGTAGTTAAATAATTATGAAGATATGTGAAGACTCTCTCTCATTTAAGAATTTCAGATCTTGGTATTTTATTCATACAGCAAGCAAAACAAAAGAAAATAAAATGACGCTCCAAGCAAAACACATATCATGTGGTGAATAAAAATATAGCTCCAAGTAAAGTTACCGATGGACGAAGACAAAAGAGGAGATGCCTTCCGGGGCATTCCCAAGCTTAGGCTTTTTGGTTGTCCTTGGATTTTACCTTGGGGTGCCTTGGGCATCCCCAATCTTAGGCTATTTCCACTCCTTGTTCCATAATCCATCAAATCTTTACCCAAAACTTGAAAACTTCACAACACAAAACTTAACAGAAAATCTCGTGAGCTCCGTTAGCGAAAGAAAACAAAACACCACTTTAAGGTACTGTAATGAACTCATTATTTATTTATATTGGTGTTAAACCTACTGTATTCCAACTTCTCTATGGTTCATAAACTCCATTACTAGCCATAGATTCATCAAAATAAGCAAACAACACACGAAAAAAAGAATCTGTCAAAAACCGAACAGTCTGTAGTAATCTGTATCTAACGCAAACTTCTGGAACTCCAAAACTTCTAACATAAATTTCTGGACGTGAGGAATTTATCTATTAATCATATTCAAAAAGAATCAACTAAATATCACTCTCTGGAAAAAAGTTGTAGCTAATCTCGTGAGCGCTAAAGTTTCTGTTTTTTACAGCAAGATTAAAAAGACTTCACCCAAGTATTCCCAAAGGTTCTACTTGGCACAAACACTAATTAAAACATAAAACCACATCTAAAAAGAGTCTAGATTAATTATTTATTACTAAACAGGAGAAAAAAGCAAGGAACAAAAATAAAATTAGGTTGCCTCCCAACAAGCGCTATCGTTTAACGCCCCTAGCTAGGCATGATGGTTTCAATGATGCTCACATAAAAGATAAGAATTCAAACATAAAGAGAGCATCATGAAGAATATGACTAGCACATTTAAGTCTAACCCACTTCATATGCATAGGGATTTTGTGAGCAAACAACTTATGGAACAATAATCAACTAGCATAGGAAGGCAAAACAAGCATAACTTCAAGATTTTCAACACATAGAGAGGGAACTTGATATTATCGCAATTCCTACAAGCATATGTTCCTCCCTCATAATAATTTTCAGTAGCATCATGAATGAATTCAACAATATAACCATCACATAAAGCATTCTTTTCATGATCTACAAGCATAGAAAATTTAATACTCTCCGCATAAGCAAAATTCTTCTCATTCGGAATAGTGGGAGTATCATAAGAAACTCGAATACTATAAATTGTTTCCATATTAAAAGAGTAATGTTCAGAAAAAATGGTAATCATAATCATGACAAGTTTTATAAATATAATCATCTCTAATTTTTATAGCATAAGTGTCATCACAATAATCATCATAAGTAGCAACCTTGTTCTCATCATAATCAATTGAAACCTCTTCCAAGATAGTGGAATCATTACTAAATAAAGTCATGACCTCTCCAAATCCACTTTCATAATTGTCACAATAAGATTCAACATCCTCAAAAATAGTGGGATCATTACTTCCTAAAGTTGACACTCTTCCAAACCCACTTCCATCAATATAATCATCATAAATAGGAGGCATGCTATCATCATAATAAATTTGCTCATCAAAACTTGGGAGGCTAAAAATATCATCTTCATTAAACATAGCATCCCAATCTTGGGACAAACATTAATTGCAGCAAATATATTCTCAAACATGTCATTCTCATCAAACATAGCATCCCCAAGCTTGGGCCTTTTCATATCATAAGCATAATCACTCTCATCATTAATAGTATGGATAGCACCAATAGTATAGCAATTATCATCATCACAATGAGTAATAGGATCAATATCATTTAGGATGGATACCTTTTTACCTTTGCTTCTCCGTCTTTTCTTTTTCTTCTGCACATCATGTGTGGGTTTAATCCTCTTTTGGAGCTCCTTATTAATGAGATTGGTTGAATAGAAAGCTCCTCCTCGTCACCTGATTCATCATAAGAAAGAATAGGAGGATATTGGGAAATCTCTTCCCTTTCATTAGTATTCTCTTCATCTTCTATTTGTTTTCTTTTCTTTATGTAATTGGCAATATAAGGATTTTCAATGCAATTCACCGCACAATACATAAAAATTTCTTCTAGATCAAAATCAAGAAACTTTATCAAGGACAAATTCTGGCATATCCTTAGTTATACGTTTCATTTCTTCATAACCCAAAAGCAAACTAAGTTCATTATGATGTGCAAGGGAAATCAAGTCATCACAATTTTTGGACACGATACGATCATGAAACAATTTGCATCGGGGATTTAAATGATCATGTTCATTGCAAAGTTCACAAGGACGGCAAAGAAATTTTTAATTTTCAGCACAAGCATCTAGCCTTTCTTGCAACCATTTAGTTTCTAAGTACTTATGCCTCTTGCAAAATCTATCTTCCCTATTTGGTGTGTACTTGCAAACTCTATGCACTCCACAAAAATTGACATGCTTATAAGAGACATTTTCATCATGACTAGTGCAATCATCATTAGTACTATGGATATTCAAAGAGTTCATACTAGTAACATTGCAATCATGCTCATCATTCAAATATTTAGTGCCAAACATTCTAATGCATTCTTCTTCTAACACTTTGGCACAATTTTCCTTCCCATCATTTTCACGAAAGACATTAAAAAGATGAAGCATATGAGGTACCCTTAATTCCATTTTTTTGTAGTTTTCTTTTATAGACTAAACTAGTGATAAAACAAGAAACAAAAAGATTCGATTGCAAGATCTAAAGATATACCTTCAAGAACTAACCTCCCCGGCAACGGCGCCAGAAACTGCTTGATGTCTACTACACAACCTTCTTCTTGTAGACGTTGTTGGGCCTCCAAGTGCAGAGGTGTGTAGGACAGTAGCAAATTTCCCTCAAGTGGATGACCTAAGGTTTATCAATCCGTGGGAGGCGTAGGATGAAGATGGTCTCTCTCAAACAACCCTACAACCAAATAACAAAGAGTCTCTTGTGTCCCCAACACACCCAATACAATGGTAAATTGTATAGGTGCACTAGTTCAGCGAAGAGATGGTGGAAAAAGTGCAATATGGATAGTAGATAAAGGTTTCTGTAATATGAAAATATAAAAACAGCAAGGTAGCAAGTGATAAAAGTGAGCACAAACGGTATTGCAATGCGTTGAAACAAGGCCTAGGGTTCATACTTTCACTAGTGCAAGTTCTCTCAACAATAATAACATAATTGGATCATATAACTATCCCTCAACATGCAACAAAGAGTCACTCCAAAGTCACTAATAGCGGAGAACAAACTAAGAGATTATGGTAGGGTACGAAACCACCTCAAAGTTATCCTTTCTGATCGATCTATTCAAGAGTCCGTAGTAAAATAACATGAAGCTATTCCCTCCGTTCGATCTATCATAGAGTTCGTACTAGAATAACACCTTAAGACACAAATCAACCAAAACCCTAATGTCACCTAGATAATCCAATGTCACCTCAAGTATCCGCGGGTATGATTATACGATATGCATCACACAATCTCAGATTCATCTATTCAACCAACACAAAGAACTTCAAAGAGTGCCCCAAAGTTTCTACCGGAGAGTTAAGACGAAAACATGTGCCAACCCCTATGCATAAGTTCACGAGGTTACGGAACTCGCAAGTTGATCACCAAAACATACATCAAGTAGATCACGTGATATCCCATTGTCACCACAGATAAGCACATGCAAGACATACATCAAGTGTTCTCAAATCCTTAAAGACTCAATCCGATAAGATAACTTCAAAGGGAAAACTCAATCCATTACAAGAGAGTAGAGGGGGAGAAGCATCATAAGATCCAACTATAATAGCAAAGCTCGCGATACATCAAAATCGTGCCACCTCAAGAACACGAGAGAGAGAGAGATCAAACACATAGCTACTGGTACATACCCTCAGCCCCGAGGGTGAACTAATCCCTCCTCATCATGGAGAGCACCGGGATGATGAAGATGGCCACCGATGAGGGAGCCCCCCCTCCGGCAGGGTGCCGGAACGGGTCTAGATTGGTTTTCAATGGCTACAGAGGCTTGCGGCGGCGGAACACCCGATCTAGGTTATGTTCTAGAAGTTTGGGTATATATAAGAGGTTTTGGCGTCAGGAACAAGTCGGGGGGGGGGGGGTCCCCGAGCTGTCCACGAGGTAGAGGGGCGCGCCCAGGGGGTGGGCGCGCCTCCTACCCTCGTGGCCAGCCCGAGACTCTTCTGGCCCAACTCTTTTACTCCATGGTCTTCTCCTGGTCCAAAAATAAGCTCCGTCAAGTTTTAGGTCAATTGGACTCCGTTTGGTTTTCCTTTTCTGCGATACTCAAAAACAAGGAAAAAACAGAAACTGGCACTGGGCTCTAGGTTAATAGGTTAGTCCCGAAAATCATATAAAATAGCATATAAATGCATATAAAACATCCTAGAAGGATAATATAATAGCATGAATACTTCATAAATTATAGATACGTTGGAGACGTATCACTTCCCTATTTGTTTTTTGAGGGCTGGACAAAGAAGGCGGAGCGGATTTAGTGTCCGGCTCCGCTGCCTGAGGAACCAGCTATCCCGCTTCTGACGAAGATACTGGTTCCGGCGCCCTACCAGGCGCCGGAGAAAAAGGCCAAGGAGACCAGAAGTGGCCTCCGACGTAAGGGCACTTCGGACATGACGTCCAAAGACGCCGAGACCCACTCCTCCCCCACCGAGGACGACAAGGAGGAGGAAAACAATTCTCCCCCCGAGGGGGGAAGGAAGAAAAGGGCGGCCTCCACACATCTGGAGGCAGAGGCATCTGATAACCCACAAGTATAGGGGATCAATTGTAGCCTCTTTGATAAGTAAGAGTGTTGAACCCAACGAGGAGCTAAAGGTAGAACAAATATTCCCTCAAGTTCTATCGACCATCGATACAACTCTACGCACGCTTAACGTTCGCTTTACCTAGAACAAGTATGAAACTAGAAGTACTGTTGGATAGGTTTGCAAGAATATAAAGAGCACGTAAATAAAAAGTAGGGGCTGTTTAGATAAAGACACAACTAAATTAGTTTTAGTAGAGAGCTTTTTGTCACGGGAAAGTTATTTGTCCCTAGGCAATCGATAACTAGACCGGTAATCATTATTGCAATTTTATTTGAGGGAGAGGCATAAGCTAACATACTTTCCCTTCTTGGATCATATGCACTTATGATTGGAACTCTAGCAAGCATCCGTAACTACTAAAGATCATTAAGGTAAAACCCAACCATAGCATTAAAGCATCAAGTCCTCTTTATCCCATACGCAACAACCCCCTTACTCGGGTTTGTGTTTCAGTCACTCACGCAACCCACTATAAGCGAATAATGAACGTATTGCAACACCCTACAGCGGGAATCCCTCACGCTTGCGCGACACGGAGAGCACCATAGGACAGCACCAATAATAAAACATGCAACTCAAATGAATCACGATCATCAATTAACCCATAGGACAAAACGGATCTACTCAAACATCATAGGATAGCCATACATCATTGGGAAATAATATATAGCATTGAGCACCATGTTTAAGTAGAGATTACAGCGGGTAAAAGAGGGGTTACACTACTGCATAGAGGGGGGTGTGACGCCCCCGATTTGACCGTACACTAATCATGCACGCAAATGTGTACGATCAAGATCAGGGACTCACGGGAAGATATCACAACACAACTCTAAAACATAAATAAGTCATACAAGCATCATAATACAAGCCAGGGGCCTCGAGGGCTCGAATACAAGTGCTCGATCACAGACGAGTCAGCGGAAGCAACAATATCTGAGTACAGACATAAGTTAAACAAGTTTGCCTTAAGAAGGCTAGCACAAACTGGGATACAGATCGAACGAGGCGCAGGCCTCCTGCCTGGGATCCTCCTAACTACTCCTGGTCGTCGTCAGCGGGCTGCACGTAGTAGTAGGCACCTCCAGTGTCGTAGGAGTCGTCGTCGACGGTGGCGTCTGGCTCCTGGACTCCAGCATCTGGTTGCGACAACCAGGTAGAAGAAAAGGGGAAAAAGAGGGAGAGAAGCAACCGTGAGTACTCATCCAAAGTACTCGCAAGCAAGGAGCTACACTACATATGCATGGATATATGTGTAAAGGGCCATATCAGTGGACTGAACTGCAGAACGCCAGAATAAGAGGGGGATAGCTAGTCCTGTCGAAGACTACGCTTCTGGCAGCCTCCATCTTGCAGCAAGTAGAAGAGAGTAGATTGACGTCCTCCAAGTAGCATCGCATAGCATAATCCTACCCGGCGATCCCCTCCTCGTCGCCCTGTTAGAGAGCGATCACCGGGTTGTATCTGGCACTTGGAAGGGTGTATTTTATTCAGTATCCGGTTCTAGTTGTCATAAGGTCAAGGTACAACTCTGGGTCGTCCTTTTACCGAGGGACACGACTATTCGAATAGATAAACTTCCCTGCAGGGGTGCACCACATAACCCAACACGCTCGATCCCATTTGGTCGGACACACTTTTCTGGGTCATGCCCGGCCTCGGAAGATCAACACGTCGCAGCCCCACCTAGACTCAACAGAGAGGTCAACACGCCGGTCTAAATCCTATGCGCGCAGGGGTCTGGGCCCATCGCCCATTGCACACCTGCACGTTGCGAGGGCGGCCGGAAGCAGACCTAGCCTAGTAGGCGTTCCAGTCCAATCCGGCGCGCGCTGCTCCGTCGCTGACGTCAAGAAGAGCTTCGGCTGATACCACGACGTCGGGATGCCCATAACTACTCCCGCGTAGATGGTTAGTGCGTATAGACCAAATGGCCAGACTCAGATCAAATACCCAGAACTCGTTAAGCGTGTTATTTATCCATGAATGCCGACCAGGGCCAGGCCCACCTCTCTCCTAGGTGGTCTCAACCTGCCCTGTCGCTCCGCCATAAAGTAACAGTCGGGGGCCGTCAGGAACCCAGGCCCACCTCTACCGGGATGGAGCCACCTGTCCTTTCAGCCCCCTCATCAGAATCACTTGCGGGTACTCAGCGAGCCGACCCGACTTTAGTCACCGCATGTGTCATGTATAGAGTATATAAGTATATACCCGTGATCACCTCCCGAAGTGATCACGGCCCAATAGTATAGCATGGTAGACGGACAAGAGTGTAGGGCCTCTGATGGAACACTAGCATCCTATACTAAGCAGTAGGATAGCAGGTAAGGGTAACAACTGTAGCAACAATGACAGGCTATGCATCAGGATAGGATTAACAGAAAGCAGTAACATGCTACACTACTCTAATGCAAGCAGTATAGAGAAGAATAGGCGATATCTGGTGATCAAGGGGGGGGCTTGCCTAGTTGCTCTGGCAAGTAGGAGGGTTCGTCAACTCCGTAGTCGAACTGGGCAGCAGCAGTGTCGGTCTCGTAGTCTACCGGAGAGAAGAGGGGGAAGAAACAGTAAATACAATGCAAACATAAGCATGATGATGCATGACATGACAATGAGCAGTGCTAGGTGTGTCCTAACGTGACAGTAGGTGGTACCGGCGAAGGGGGGGAACATCCGGGAAAGTATTCCCGCTGTTTCGCGTTTTCGGACAGACGGACCGGAGGGGGAAAGTTGCGAGTTCGATAGGTTAGGGATGTGTGGTGGACGAACGGGCCGCGTGTCCGGATTCGTCTCGTCGTTCTGAGCAACTTTCATGTACAAAGTATTTCCATCCGAGTTACGGATTAAAAGATATGATTTTCAAAAGAATTTATTAATTTCTGGAATTTAATTAATTATTTAATTTAATTCGAAGTTTGGATTTATGACATCAGCATGATGTCATGCTGACGTCAGCAGTCGACGTTAACCGTTGACCTGGTCAACCTGACAGGTGGGTCCCACCTGTCAGGGGCTGTTAGCTAATTAACTACTGTTTAATTAAATTAACCAAGTAATTAGATTAATTTAAACAGGATTAATTAACTTAATTAATTTAGTTAATTAATTAATTAAATTTATTTTATTATTTGTTTTATTTATATTTTTTTAATTTTTTTCTTTCTTTATTTATTTATATTTTATTATTTTTATTTTATTTTTTTAAATCATTTTTTTAACGTTCTCTGGGCGCGGGGGCCCACCTGTCTGTGGCCCAAGGGGGTTCGGGCCCAGGGGCAGTGGCTCAGGGGGGCGAGGCCCCACCTGGCAGTGGCCCAGGGGGCCTTAGCGGAGCGGGCGAAACTGGTGCGGGCGTGGGCGCCCGTGTGCGCCCGAGGCCACCAGGGGGCGGCGACGCCGGCCACGGCAGAGGCCGGCCGCGGTGCGGCCAGTGCGCGGGCCGGGCGGCAGCGACGCGTCGACGTGCGCGGGGGCGAGCGGCGGAGGCGAGGGGAGGCGTGCGCGGCCCAGTGGTGCAGGGCGAGGCCAAGGCAGGGGGTGAGCACGGGTGGCGGCCGGAGCGCGAGCAGCTGGAGGGCGGAGCGGGCGACGCGACACGCGACGAGCGGCGACGGCGCGCGCGTGGCAGGAGCAGAGGGGCGCGGTCACGCGCGGGCGCGGCCACGGCAGAGAGAGGAGGGGGGGAGCTCACAGAGGAGGAGTAGGGCACGGGCAGCGGGCTCGGGGAAGCTCGGGGTTGTCGACGACGACGGCCGGGCGACGGGGAGGCAGGCCGGCGGGGAGGTCCGGCGAGGAAGAGCTCCGGCGTGGCGACGTCCAACGGTGAGCTAGTGTGGTCGCGGGGCGCGGGGTCGTCGGGGCAGCGTCGGGGGCGAGCGGGGCGACGGGGTCGTCGGGGCGGCGTCGGGGGCGAGCGGGGCGGCGTCGGGGGCGAGCGGGGCGACGTCGGGGGCAAGCGGGGCGGCGTCGGGGGCAAGCCCGATCCGATCTGGATCGGGGGAGGGAGGGGGAGAGTGGGGTGTCGGTGGGGGGTTAGGGTTTGGGGGAGTGGGGATATGGGCGCGGTTGGGGCCGGCCTGGTGGCCTGGTGGGCCGAGGCCGTTCGGCCAAGTTGGGCCACGGCCCAGTGGGGGGGGGGGGTTCTTCCTCCTTTTCCTTTTTTTGTTTTGTTTTTTGTTTTCTTTTCTTTATATATTTTCTTTTCTATTTTATTCTTTTAATTCCTGTTTTATAAAATATACATACAACTCCTAAATTAATGTTATAATTTATACTACTGCCCCAAAAAGTTTGACACTTAATTAAAATAGTTTGCATTATTATAAAAGTGTGGTTTCTCCACAATAATTGCCTATGCATTATTTGGCTCACTCCGAACATTTTAGTTTTAATATTTGAACAACTTTATTGTTTGCCTTTAATTAAAATTTGAATTCGAATCGGTTTCGAACTAATGCGATATTAGCCACGGTAATCGAGGTGACGTGGCACCATTAGCAGAGGGTTACTGTAGACTAATTATCCGGGCGTCACAGGGGAAGAGTTGGTGATGATGGCGGTGAAGTTGTTGCTGTAGATGGCGGTGATGATGATGGCCCCAGCGGCGTTCCGGCGCCACCGGAAGCGAGGGGGAGAGAGCCCCCCTCCTTCTTCTTCTTCCTTGACCTTCTCCCTAGATGGGAGAAGGTTTTCCCCTCTGGTCCATGGTCTCCATGGCGTGGGAGGGGCGAGAGCCCCTCCGAGATTGGATCTGTCTCTCTGTCTCTCTCTGTTTCTGCGCTCCAGATTCTGCCCTTTCACCGTTTCTTAAATTCCCGGAGATCCATAACTCCGATTGGGCTGAATTTTGGACACGATCTCTATCCGGATATTAGCTTTCTTGCGGCGAAAGAAGGGCACCAACCGCCTTACGGGGCGGCCACGAGGGCCCAGGGCGCGCCCCCTGCCTCGTGGCCCCCTCGGGCATCATATCGCGTTGGTTCTTCTTCCCAAAATTCACATATATTCCAAAAACAATCTCCGTCAGTTTTTATCCCGTTTGGACTCCGTTTGATATGGATTTTCTGCGAAACAAAAACATGCAACAAACATGAACTCGCACTGGGCACTGGATTAATATGTTAGTCCCAAAAATAGTATAAAAAGTTTCCAAAAGTATATGAAAGTTCTATAATATTGGCATGGAATAATCAAAAATTATAGATACGACGGAGACGTATCAGCATCCCCAAGCTTAATTCCTTCTCATCCTCGAGTAGGTAAATGATAAAAAAGATAATTTTTGATGTGGAATGCTACCTAGCACAATCTTGATCACATAATCTAATCATGGCATGAATATTAAGACACGAGTGATTCAAAGCAATAGTCTATCATTTGACATTAAGACAATAATACTTCAAGCATACTAATAAAGCAATCATGTCTTTTCAAAATAACATGGCCAAAGAAAGTTATCCCTACAAAATCATATAGTCTGGCTATGCTCCATCTTCACCACACAAAATATTCACATCATGCACAACCCCAATGACAAGCCAAGCAATTGTTTCGTACTTTTGACGTTCTCAAACCTTTTCAACTTTCACGCAATACATGAGCGTGAGCCATGGACATAGCACTATGGGTGGAATAGAATATGATAATGGGGGTTGTGTGGAGAAGACAAAAAGGAGAAAGTCTCACATTGACATGGCTAATCAACGGGCTATGGAGATGCCCATCAATTGATGTCAATGCAAGGAGTAGGGATTGCCATGCAACAGATGCACTAGAGCTATAACTGTATGAAAGCTCAAACTGAAAACTAAGTGGGGGTGCATCCAACTTGCTAGCTCATGAAGACCTCGGGCATTTGAGGAAGCCCATCATCGGAATATACAAGCCAAGTTCTATAATGAAAATTCCCACTAGTATATGAAAGTGATAACTCAAGAGACTCTCTATATGAAGAACATGGTGCTACTCTGAAGCACAAGTGTGGTAAAAGGATAGTAACATTGCCCCCTTTTCTTCTTCTTCTTTTTTTTGGCGGGCTTCTTTGGCCCCCTTTTTACTTAGGCTTCTTTGGCCTCTTTTTTTTCTTTTTTTTCATGGGGCAATTCTCTAATAATGATGATCATCACACTTTTATTTACTTACAACTCAATATTACAACTCGATACTAGAACAAACATATGACTCTATATGAATGCCTCTGGCGGTATACCGGGATGTGCAATGATCTAGCGTAGCAATGACATCAAAAAATGGACAAGCCATGAAAGCATCATGCTAGCTATCTTATGATCATGCAAAGCAATATGACGATAAATGCTCAAGTCATGTATATGATGATGATGGAAGTTGCATGGCAATATATCTCGGAATGGCTATGGAAATGCCATGATAGGTAGGTATGGTGGCTGTTTTGAGGAAGATATAAGGAGGCTTATGTGTGATAGAGCGTATCGTATCATGGGGTTTGGATGCACCGGCGAAGTTTGCACCAACTCTCTAGGTGAGAAAGGGCAATGCACGGTACCGAAAAGGCTAGCAATGATGGAAGGGTGAGAGTGCGTATAATCCATGGACTCAACATTAGTCATAAAGAACTCACATACTTATTGCAAAAATCTGTTAGTCATTGAAACAAAGTACTACGCGCATGCTCCTAGGGGGATATATTGGTAGGAAAAGACCATCGCTCGTCCCTGACCGCCACTCATAAGGAAGACAATCAATAAATACCCCATGCTCCAACTTTGTTACATAACGGTTCACCGTACGTGCATGCTACGGGAATCACAAACTTCAACACAAGTATTTCTACAATCCACAACTACCCACTAGCATGACTATAATATCACCATCTTTATATCGCAAAACTATTGCAAGGAATCAAACATATCATATTCAGTGATCTACAAGTTTTATGTAGGATTTTATGACTAACCATGTGAATGACCAATTCCTGTCATCTCTCTAAATAGATATAAGTGAAGCAAGAGAGTTTAATTCTTTCTACAAAAGATATGCCCACGCTCAAACAAATATAAGTGAAGCAAAAGAGCATTCTACAAATGGCGGTTATCTATGTGAAGAGAAACAGGCAATCCAAACTTCAAATGATATAAGCGAAGTACATGAAGCATTCTATAAAGCCTACTCAAAGGATATACGTGAAGTGCAATGAGCATTCCATAAATCAACCAAGGACTATCTCATACCAGCATGGTGCATAAAAGAAAAGTGAAAACTAAATGCAAAAGACGCTCCAAGATTTGCACATATCACATGAACGAAACGAATCCGAAAACATACCGATACTTGTTGAAGAAAGATGGGATGCCTTCAGGGGAATCCCCAAGATTAGACGCTTGAGTCTCCTTGAATATTTACTTGGGGTGCCTTGGGCATCCCCAATACTGAGCTCTTGCCTCTCCTCCTTATCCTCATATCGAGACATCCTCGATCTTCGAACACTTCATCCACACAAAACTCAACAGAAAACTCGGTAAGATCCGTTAGTATAATAAAGCAAATCACTACTCTAAGTACTGTTGCAAACCAATTCATGTTTTGTTTTTGCATTGTAGATACTGTAATATAACTTTTCCATGGCTTAATCCACTAATAGGAATTGATAGTTCCATCAAAACAAGCAAACTATGCATCAAAAACAGAATCTGTCTAAAACAGAACAGTCTGTAGTAATATGAACATTCACTATACTTATGGTACTCAAAAAATTCTGCCAAAATTAGGAAAAATAAAAAATTTGTATATAAAGACATTTCAAAAATTCTCAGAACCATTTGACATTCCAGTAAAAAATGTAAAATTGCGCACTACAGCCAAAGTTTATGTCCTGCACCGCACAAACTAACAAGCATTGTAAACATCCTAAAGGCAAACCTTGGCACATTATTTTTATAATACAATGGAATTGTACAAGGGGATAATTATTTTTGTTGAAAAGTTTCTATAATCAAGATTCCCAAAGTTTCTGTGAGCATGAACAAAGTTCAAGGAGTTCCCCCACTTCAACAATGCTTTTCTTTCTCACTTTCACTTTCCTTTTTGAAAAAGTTTTAGGTTCCCCTCTTTTATTTTTTTGTTTTTAAACTTTATAAAAGCACTCAACAGAAATAAATGACTCTCTAAAACTTCTGGGTTTTCTCCCTGGCAGCGCTTTCTTTAAAGCCATTAAGCTAGGCATATAGTGCTCAAGTAATGGATCCACCCGGATCCCAAGGTATATCAAAGCCAATTTGAATTAGAAATGATTTGGCATTTAGTAGTGAGCACAAAGTAACATATATCATGTAATGACGAAGTCTAGCTCTCTTCCTATGCATCGGCATGTCATAAAATAACAATTCGTGCACACATAGTAAAGGTCAATGCATAGTATAAACAGTTTGTTGCAATTCTATCATATTGGAAACATAGAGAGGTGGAGATATAGTTCCTCTCTCATAATAATTGCAAGTAGGAGCAGCAAGCACATGCATATTATATCTATCAAAATCAACATGTGTAGTTGTAAAACGCAACCCATCAAGGGGCAAACTTCTCCGATATGGTGTAGTTTGGAGAATTCAAAAAGATAATAGGACTATCATGCGTGGGTGCAATAGCAACAATTTCATGTTTAACATAAGGAACTATAGCAAGTTCATCTCCATAAGCATAATTCATATTGGCATCTTGGCCACAAGCATAGCAAGCATCATCAAAAAGGGATATTTCAAAAGAATCAATGGGATCATAACAGTCATCATAGCAACCATCCTTCGGTAAGCACGAAGGGAAATTAAACAATGTATGAGTTGAAGAGTTACTCTCATTAGAAGGTGGGCACGGGTAGCTAATCCGCTCTTCCTCCTTTTGTTCTTCGCTCTCCTCATCATCTTTTTCATCCAATGAGCTCACATTGTCATTAATTTCTTCTTCCATAGACTCCTACAAAATATTAGTCTCTTCTTGGACAGCGGAGACTCTCTCAATAAAATCATCAATATCGGAATTGAATTCATAATTCTCATAGCAATATTTAAGGATAGCTAAATTTTCAGGTCTATAAACTGAATCATCAAAATCTTCAAACTCTTTAAACAAAGATTCAATTTCATAAGCACCCATAAAAGCAACGAATTCTTCTATTCGTTCCACATCATAGTAATCATATATGCCATTAGCATAAGAAGCTAAGGTTTCATTATCATTAAATTTGCATGAAAAGGGAAGGTGTGGAGCCTTCATCCTAGAGCAACAAGTATAATCATATCTCAAGCACAGTTCCCGAGCATACCACTTCAATATATGAATTTGATCCCATAATAGTTTCCCTTTTTGATTCAAGCGATAATCCTAAAGTATTCACGTTGATCCAACATGTCTCCCATTACATAATTGGATGGGGTTTTTGTCACGACCGGTTTTTCAATAAAATATTTATTGAGAGACCAATCCCTTTTACGGACCAGTAAAGAAGAATTCCTTCTCACTGGTAGACAATATCTTGGTCACAGAAGAAAAATACCAGGAGTACTGAATATAATACAAGGTTGAGCGGAGACTGCTCAACAATTTATTACATGAACGTCGATAAAACATAACGGCGGATAGGGTGGCATAACTACTAACTCACGATAACAACGATGGTGGAAATATCACCGCGAAGTGGGTGATATGACTCCTGAAAACTACAGCTCTTCGAGCGTCGGAGTGAGGCTCGAGGAGACTTCTTGCGGGTGGCGGAAGCGTATATAATACATGTGACCAATATCCAGGATCGCACGGGACTGACTGGGACTCCTCTAGGCGTCGGACGCACTATCAAACTCTTCATCCAAGAGATCGCCTTCGTCAACATCTAGCCAAATCAACAAGCCAGGTGAGTACTATGAAATTACTCGCAAGACAGTTCGGACATAAGATATAACAAATGTAAACATGAAGCATATGAACAGATTAACAAGTGCATTCAGACATAGAGACAATAATGCATGTGGAATAAAAGAGAAGTCGGGCGGTAGTCCTCCCGAAATCCCAAATTAAATACTGGGTGCCAAGCGAGGGTCTGAATGACTCCTCGAGAGGAAAATGCAAGAATAACAATGCCGCAGTCGGTCGTCAGGGCGACACCACATAAAGGGCTTATAATAGAAAATAGAAGATAGTGCGTGCCACAGTCGGACGTCTGAGCGACATCGTAGAAAGGGCTTATATCAAAAGTAAATAACCAACATGCCACAGTCGGACGTCTGAGCGACATCACATAAAGGGCTTATACGAAAGTAAATAACAAACACGCCACAGTTGGACGTCTGAGCGACATCACATAAAGGGCTTATACGAAAGTAAATAACAAACATGCCACAGTCGGACATCTGAGCGACATCACATAAAGGGCTTATACGAAAGTAAATAACAAATATGCCACAGCCGGACGTCTGAGCGACATCACATAAAGGGCTTCATAACTTAACATCTTAGTAGCTCAAGAATTTAAATTATATCCAGGGAATAATCAGGCATGAGATAAACAACATGGTTAGTCCATCCACAGGAGTAACGTTCAGCCCAGTTTACTACTCATGCTCGCTTACCGGAAAGAAGAATAAACCACGAGGGCTTGACGTAGATAAGGATACACTGATCACTATACTTGATCATGGATACGATGACTCGGAAGGATTTGACTCTGCAGAGTTTGTACTTTAACCACAGCCAACGGATTTCTGTAGTCACGGGGACTAGTTCCGTTTACGGTGTTTTGGAAGAAACACATCTAACCAGTACACACCCATTCAACATTCCGAAGCCAGGAATCACCCTCGGCAACGTTCAAGAAAAACCTTGAGACGGGGAGGCTACAACCTCGCGTAGCATGGGATCAAATTTATATACGCGCGCTCTAAGGGGTGCCCCCCTCTCGGTCCCAACCGGAAACACCCATGCCCCCTGACCGCATGACTGGCTTTAATCCAGGGCCATGGAACCCTCATCCCGGCCCCTCTATTTGGTGTGTACACGGAAAGAGGTTACCAACTTACTAAACCGCATTCTGGCAGAAAACATGTGGCGGCACGGAAGGGGGAAGAACGATAACGTGACTCCGTCCACGTTAACGTCGGAATTTATCGGATGACGTAAGGCTGGCATGCTACAACAGTACCACCTTACTGCCCTTCATGTCACCACATGACAAGGCCATCTCTCAACAGAAATCACAGTACTTAGGAACACCCGGGTAGTTGCCTCACATGCAACTAGGTACTCACCGATGCTCATATGTCATGCACAACCTTTCACGAAATCATGCAAAACATCCATCATATCAAAGGTTCAAACATGCTTGCCTGGTTTGGAGAAGTCGGAGTCTAGCTCGGCGAAGTTCGCGGCTCCGTCACCTCTCCCGGAACCTACGGTATAGCGAAAAATGCATACTAACGTGAAAACCAACGCGTGCATAAAAGTTGTCTCAAATTTTTTTCAAATAAATCCCATAAAAAACTAGAAAAAATTATAAGACTGTCAGAAAAAGAATCACTCAAAAATCACTCTTTATTAAAAAGTTTTAAGGGTTTCTGTCCAGGGACTCATCTGTAATGAAACAGAAAAGTCCCAGGGGTTTAACTGAGAAAACAGAAAACGGTTCGAATAGAAATGCGCAAGCCCACAGAGAAAACGTACTCTGCCCAAAGGCGCTAACAGAAAACGCTTCGGGGGTGAAAGAAGAGAGGCTGACGTGGGGGGTCCACATGTCAGGTTTGAAAAACCTCGCCGGCGCCCGAAGGCTGCGGTGGTCGCCGGCGTCGAACCACGGCGAGTCAGGGAGATCGGAGTGTACCAAGAGTATCAGCGTGTCCTTCCGCGTCGGTGGGTGGTGGACTTGGGCGTCGGGGAGCACCACGTCGATGGCGACACTTTCTCCGGCGGACGGCGGCTCGGGCGATGGTGGGGAACTCCGGTGGTTTGCTGCAAACCTCGAATTGAAGCGCGGGTCAGAAGGAGGGATGCACTAGAGAGTTACTGGCAAGAGATGGGAGGCAGAGGTGCACGCACGGGAGCGAATCGAGCTGGATCCCGTGGCGGGTCGCGGCGGCCGGAGTTGAGGAAGAAGACTTCCTCGGGGCTCTCCCAGTGGCTAGGCAGGGTCTTGGTGGAGTGTAGAGGTGGTGTGGGTACTAGCTGGAGCTCGGGGCCTCTATTTATAGGCGGCTCGAGGGGATGGCCGTGAACGGAGAATCTCCGGCGAGCAATTACGGCGAGGCAGTGGATTGGCAGGGGTATTAGGTGACCAGGCAGCATCAGTGGGAGTTACTGGTCCCGTTTTACTGCTAAACTCGGTCGGGCATGGCGTAATGGCGCCGGTCCTCGTCGGGGTCGCCGTACTGGCACGACGGCGGCAGAGAGCACGCTCCGCGCCCAGCAGTTCACGACGAGGGTGGCAGCGCGCACTGGGGAGTGGAAGGCCACGCGGTGACCTCCGGTGGATTGGGCGGCGCCGTCTACGCTGCGCCACTCTTCTGACGGCCGCAAAGCCGCCGCTGAAATCGGTCACGGGGCGGCGCACCTTCTGCTGCTCGTCGCCGACGTCCGCAAGCTTCCAGGTGCTCGTGCGGTGCAGAGGACAAGGGTGAGGAGACAGGAAACACGGCGACGCCGGGGCACTGGTGTGATCGACAACAGACACTGAAGAAACGACAGTGGTTCAGACACTGTTAACTGAACTTGACTGAACCTGATATTGACAGTGCTCTGAAGGTGTTCGATGAAATGATTAGGTATGAAGAAAAAATTTCCTGGAGCTGGGGCTTGGTGAGGTGACCACTCAATGCACCCAGAGGCTGCCTGATTTTACTCAGAATTTTTGGAGAAGGATTTGAATGAATTTCATCAAATTTGGCAAATCTGGTCCAAACTTGTAGCAAGTATAGTTTGAAAAATTTGAACTGGAGATCAGTGGATCTTCATGGATCTTGGTTGAGGGTTCAAAGGACTAGGAAGGGAAAAAGGTTTGGGAGCAAAAATCATAGCAGAAGGAGTAGTTCCTTTGTAAATCTCCAAGGACCAAGATATATGGCAGAAATTGTTTTTGATAAGAAGTAAAAGAAAATAAATATATGGAGAGGTTCAAATTGCTGGATTTGAAGTAAAACATGATCCAAAGATGAGGAAAGGTTTATGAGAGTGGATTTGCACTAAGGTCATGGCAAGAGAGATTTGTTGAAAGTGGGAAAAGATCATTCCAAAAGCTATAGGGCATTTTCAAAGAAATTTTCAAAAGACATTTTTCCCAAGTGAAAAGCATTTTGGCTTGAGTCCAAAATAAAAAGCAAGAACCTCCAAGACCAAAAACAAGTCTTGGGTGAATCCAAATAAAACTCTTGCCAAAAAAAATATTTTGAAAGGGAGGGTTCTTTTGAAGAAAAAATTTAAATCACCTCCCTCAAGTCAAGTAAAAATTTTGAGAAGTCCAAATGAAATTTTGGGTGTCACAACACCTACCCCCTTAGGAAAAATCTCGTCCTCGAGATTTCAGCTGATCCTCGAATAGATATGGATACTCTGCCTGGAGAAAATCTTCCCTTTCCCATGTGGCTTCGTCCTCAGTGTGGTTGCTCCACTGAACTCTGAAAATTTTTGTCGTTTTCTGACGGGTCCTCCGTTCAGACTCTTCCAGTATCTTTACTGGCCTCTCTCTGTAGGTGAGGTCTGGTTGTATATCAATGCTTTCATGAGATACATGCTTCTCCGGGTTACTTACACATTTTCTCCATTGTGAGACATGGAACACGTCATGGACGTCTGACAGCTCATTGGGTAAGTCTAGTTTGTAGGCCACTGTGCCTCTTCGTGCCTCTATATAGAATGGTCCGATAAATCTCGGGGCTAGCTTCCCCTTAATTTTGAATCGTTGCAGGCCCCTCATAGGAGACACTCGTAGGTATACGAAATCACCGGGTTCAAAGCTGACCTCACGATGCTTCTGATCATAGTAGCTCTTTTGTCGGCTCTGTGCTGTCTTGAGTCTGTCCCTGATCTGCTTAACTTTCTCCTCGGCCTCTTTAAGCATGTCTGGGCCGAAGATACGGCTGTCACCTGTTTCTGACCAATTCAGTGGGGTACGACACCTCCATCCGTACAATGCTTCAAAGGGTGCCATTTGCAAGCTGGATTGGTAACTGTTGTTGTAAGCAAACTCGGCATACGGCAAACTCTCTTCCCAACTGGATCCATAGGTGAGCACACAGGCTCTTAGCATATCCTCTAGGATTTGGTTCACACGTTCCGTTTGTCCATCAGTCTGAGGATGGTATGCTGTACTGAAAGCTAGTTGCGTGCCCAGAGCTTGTTGCAGGTGATCCCAAAATTTGGAGACAAATTGGGTGCCTCGGTCGGATATTATAGTTTTTGGGACTCCATGCAAACAAACTATACGGGAGAGATAAAGCTTGGCCAGCCTTTGTGTGGAGTAGGTAGTCTTCACGGGAATGAAATGAGCAACCTTGGTTAGTCGGTCTGTGATGACCCATATGGCGTCATTTCCGCGTTGTGATCGTGGTAGTCCGACGATGAAGTCCATTCCTATTTCATCCCATTTCCACTCCGGTATCCTGTTTGGCTGGAGTAGCCCTGCTGGCTTCTGATGCTCGGCCTTGATGCGCTGACATGAATCGCAACAAGCAATAAATGCGGCTATATCCCTTTTCATACCGTGCCACCAAAATCTTTCCTGAATGTCTTTGTACATTTTGGTTCCCCCAGGGTGGATCGAGTATGGAGCGGTGTGGCTTTCGGTTAGGATTTGTTGCTTGAGTTCCTCAATGTTAGGTACGCAAAGTCTGTCTCCGTACCATAATATTCCTTCACTGTCTGTGACGAACTCTGAAGTCTTACCCAAGTTCATTTTCTTCTTTATTCCTTCGATGCTGGGATGTCCCTGTTGAGCCTTCTTAATTTGTTCCACTAGGGTGGGTTGTATTTCCAGATTTGATACGGTGCCCTCAGAGACTAACACCATGTTGAGCCTAGCGAACTCTTGCTGAAACTCAGGCCTCAAGTTTTGCGGACCGTCGTTGTCCGGGCTGGGGTTTCGACTAAGGGCATCAGCCACTACATTTGCTTTTCCTGGATGGTAGTGAATGCCGACATCATAGTCCTTGACCAATTCCAACCAGCGTCGTTGGCGTAAATTTAGCTCTGGTTGTGTGAAAATGTATTTAAGGCTCTTATGGTCCGTATATACTTCACAGCGATTTCCCAACAGAAAGTGCCTCCACTCCTTGAGTGCATGTATGACTGCTGCTAGCTCCAAGTCATGTGTTGGGTAATTTTCCTCATGTTTTCGTAGCTGCCTGGAGGCATACGCGACAACTTTGCCATCCTGCATTAGTATACATCCGAGGCCCTTTCGGGACGCGTCACAATATACTTCAAAACTCTTGTGTATGTCTGGCACGGTTAATACCGGTGCGGTTGTTAGCTTCTTCTTAAGCTCTTGGAAGCTTCTCTCGCATGCTTCCGTCCATACAAATTTCTTGTCTTTCTTGAGCAACTGTGTTATAGGTTTTGCCACAGTGGAGAATCCTTCAATAAATCTTCTGTAATATCCGGCCATTCCCAGGAAACTCCGCACATCTGTCACGTTGGCGGGTGGCTTCCAGTCAAGTATGGCTTTGACCTTCTCTGGGTCTACGGCCACGCCTTCTTGGTTTAATATGTGGCCTAGGAAACCAACTTGCCTTAGCCAAAACTCACACTTGCTAAATTTGGCGTACAACCGATGTTTCCTTAATTTTCCCAAAACAATTCTGAGATGCTCAGCATGCTCTTCTGGTGTCCTTGAATATACCAGAATATCATCGATGAACACCACAACAAATTTGTCCATGAATTTCATGAACACTTTGTTCATGAGGTGGACGAAATATGCGGGGGCGTTTGTTAGACCAAAAGGCATCACTGTGAACTCATATAATCCGTATCTGGAGGTGAATGCTGTTTTAGGGATATCTTCTGTCCGTACTTTCAATTGATGATATCCCGATCTCAAATCAATCTTTGAGAACACCTTGGCTTGTGCGAGCTGGTCAAACAAATCATTTATCTGTGGCATCGGATATTTGTTTTTGATGGTGACCATATTGAGAGCTCGATAGTCTATACACAGTCTCAGTGTCCCATCCTTTTTCTTGGCGAATAATACTGGCGAACCCCATGGTGAGGAGCTGGCTCGAATAAATCCTTTGTCCAATAATTCCTTTATCTGCTTCTTCAACTCCACCAATTCTGAGGGTGCCATTCTATAAGGTTTCTTATAGATGGGAGCGGTGCCAGGCGCTAGTTCGATGCTGAATTCTATCTCTCGGTCTGGTGGCATGCCTGGTAGTTCTTTAGGAAATACGTCAGGAAACTCGCATATCACTGGAACTTTTCTCAGTTCTGACATGTCCACTTTGTTCAGCTTTGGTTGCCGTGACCGTGGCCTTTCTTGAGCTGTAACCTTTATTGTCTTGCCGCGATGGTGAGTGAGAATCACGGTTCGATTGAAACAGCCAATGAATCCTTTGTTGGTGGTCAACCAGTCCATCCCTAAAATGACATCTAGTCCTTTATTTTCCAACACGATGAGATTAGCTTGAAACTGTAGTCCTTCAAACTCAATGATCACTCCTTGCCAGTAACTTTGAGCGATTTGTTTATTTCCGGGGGACTTGATGATCATAGATTTTTCCAAGGGAAGTATCGGAAAACCATGTTGCAAAACAAAATTCTTCGAAACGAACGAATGGGAAGCTCCAGAATCAAACAAAACCGTGGCAGGTACTGTGTTGACAGGAAACGTACCGAGCACGATGTCTGGGGCATTCTGCGCTTCTTCCCTGGTCACATGGTTTAGGTGACCCTTCCTGTGGTTGTTGTTGGGATTGAAATTGTTGCGCTTGGGGGCTGGATTGTTTCCACCATTGTTCGGCTTGGGGGTCGAGTTCCTCGGCTTTGGGCATTGTTTAGCATAGTGCCCTTCTTCACCACAAGCATAGCATGTGACCCCTGGATGATATGAGAAGTCCTTGTCCCTGGAATGAAATTGTCTGGTTGGTCTTACAGCAGTAGTTGTGGGTTTCCTTGCTTCAGTCCTCTGAACATCTGTCTTGCTTCGGTTGTTGCAAGCGAGGGTCGTCTTATCCCTTTTTCACTTACGGATATCTTCCAGACTACGGCGCTCATTCTCCAAGGTAATGGCCTTGTCAACCAGAGTTTTAAAATCCGGGAAAGTGCGTACAACCAGTTGGCATCTTAGTGCTGGTGCCAGACCGTCCAAGAACTTTTCCATCCTCTTGTTCTCTGTCATGTGCTCGTCGTAGGCATAACGAGATAGTTGGGTAAACTGACCGTTGTATTCGGTCACTGACATGCCTCTTTGCTTGAGGTCATCAAATTCTCTCTTCTTGATTTTTATGATGCTCCTGGGGATGTGTGCCCCACGAAAGCCTTCCTTGAATTCTTCCCAGGTGATGTTGTGTTCACTGGGATGCATGTGTAAGAAGTTCTCCCACCATGCTGCAGCTGCTCCAGTAAGGTAGTGTGGTGCATAAAGCACCTTCTCATTATCTGAGCACTGAGAAATAATCAGCTTCCTCTCGATATCACGAAGCCAGTCATCGGCTTCCAGCGGCCTATCAGTGTGAGCAAAAGTTGAAGGGCGAGTCTTCTGTAACTCAGATAACTTGGAATGTGGTTGATAGGGTTCACGGTGGTTTCCCATATTGATGACGTGATTCATCATTTCTTGGTGCTATTGCTGGCTTTGTTCGAAGAGACAGCATACTTGAGACAGGGCTGCTTCGCTGTCCTGTTGACTGGACTGTCCCTGAGTGAAGTTGTTGCTAGTCTGTGTCGCATAAACTTCTTCTGGCTGATTGGGCATGGAGCGAGTCCACGGACGAGACATTTTTCCAGTCTGGGGTATTATTTTGTAAAACTCATGAGAAGAACTGTGTGGCACAAGGAAAATCTTGCAAAGGCAACAATTTAAAAGACCTCAAGATTTTTCAAGAAAACATAAACGATTTCGCACGGAGAAGGACCGCTTAGCATATATCTTACACGCGAAAAGCAAACACACGATACAGCACTCAGGATGTGCGTACACATTCCTGACATGTTATTTAGACTAGCATACTCCTCCGGAAAGCAGCGAACACACTAATACAAACTAGCGTACAGATAAAACACACCATACAAGCAGACATAACGCGCGACTACTCGGCGCTCTCAGTCGGAGATGGTGACGATGTCCTTTCCCTTGCCGAGGGCAAGACTCAGCGGTGCAGGAGATTCAACCTCCACCTCCTCTCTAGCTGGCTCCTGGCGCGTAACACTGCGCTGCGGTGATGGCGCGGGGGTGACAGGTGGTAGTGCGGGTGTGGCAGGTGGTGCAGCTCTGACTGGAGTAGGAGCGATGACTCGGTCGAACTCCTCAGTGGTAGGCAGACGGCGAGCAGTGGCCAAAATGGCCGATGCATAAGAGGCTGAAGATGAGACGAATGTCAGAGGCGGTGCCGTGAGGAGAAGCTCCTTCCTGCTGGCAGGACCGCCCCGGACTAAGTCCATGCGGGCAGCCACAAGATCGTCCACGAGGTTGTCGAAGGATTCCTCCAGAGCCTTGAGGTACTCCACGACCATCTCGATGGCTTCATCTCGCTCTCCCCGATGGCAGGCAAATGCATAGTGACAGGTATATGGCACATGGCATGGGAGGTAGCGGTAGCGACGAGTCTTCATCACAGGAAGGATGTCCCGAAGACGAGCTATCGCCTCACGGGCAGCCATCTGCATGGCATGCCTCTCCGTAGGCATGGCCCTTCCCACAAAACGGAAGTGGCGAGATGCAGAACGTCCTCCCTTGAATTGCACCACAGCTTGGTGCATAGACACGTCGTCACTGAGCTTGGCCACAAGCATAGCAAGCATCATCAAAAAGGGATATTTCAAAAGAATCAACGGGATCATAACAGTCATCATAGCAACCATCCTTCGGTAAGCACGAAGGGAAATTAAACAATGTATGAGTTGAAGAGTTACTCTCATTAGAAGGTGGGCACGGGTAGCTAATCCGCTCTTCCTCCATTTGTTCTTCGCTCTCCTCATCATCTTTTTCATCCAATGAGCTCACATTGTCATTAATTTCTTCTTCCATAGACTCCTGCAAAATATTAGTCTCTTCTTGGACAGCGGAGACTCTCCCAATAAAATCATCAATATCGGAATTGAATTCATAATTCTCATAGCAATATTTAAGGATAGCTAAATTTTTAGGTCTATAAACTGAATCATCAAAATCTTCAAACTCTTTAAACAAAGATTCAATTTCATAAGCACCCATAAAAGCAACGAATTCTTCTATTCGTTTCACATCATAGTAATCATATATGCCATTAGCATAAGAAGCTAAGGTTTCATTATCATTAAATTGCATGAAAAGGGAAGGTGTGGAGCCTTCATCCTAGAGCAACAAGTATAATCATATCTCAAGCACAGTTCCCGAGCATACCACTTCAATATATGAATTTGATCCCATAATAGTTTCCCTTTTTGAGTCAAGCGATAATCCCTAAAGTATTCACGTTGATCCAACGTGTCTCCCATTACATAATTGGATGGGGTTTTTGTCACGACCGGTTTTTCAATAAAATATTTATTGAGAGACCAATCCCTTTTACGGACCAGTAAAGAAGAATTCCTTCTCACTGGTAGACAATATCTTGGTCACCGAAGAAAAATACCAGGAGTACTGAATATAATACAAGGTTGAGCGGAGACTGCTCAACAATTTATTACATGAACGCCGATAAAACATAACGGCGGATAGGGTGGCATAACTACTAACTCACGATAACAACGATGGTGGAAATATCACCGCGAAGTGGGTGATATGACTCCTAAAAACTACAGCTCTTCGAGCGTCGGAGTGAGGCTCGAGGAGACTTCTTGTGGGTGGCGGAAGCGTATATAATACAAGTGACCAATATCCAGGATCGCACGGGACTGACTGGGACTCCTCTAGGCGTCGGACGCACTATCAAACTCTTCATCCAAGAGATCGCCTTTGTCAACATCTGGCCAAATCAACAAGCCAGGTGAGTACTATGAAAGTACTCGCAAGACAGTTCGGACATAAGATATAACAAATGTAAACATGAAGCATATGAACAGATTAACAAGTGCATTCAGACATAGAGACAATAATGCATGTGGAATAAAAGAGAAGTCAGGCGGTAGTCCTCCCGAAATCCCAAATTAAATACTGGGTGCCAAGCGAGGGTCTGAATGACTCCTCGAGAGGAAAATGCAAGAATAACAATGCCGCAGTCGGTCGTCAGGGCGACACCACATAAAGGGCTTATAATAGAAAATAGAAGATAGTGCGTGCCACAGTCGGACGTCTGAGCGACATCGCAGAAAGGGCTTATATCAAAAGTAAATAACCAACATGCCACAGTCGGACGTCTGAGCGACATCACATAAAGGGCTTATACGAAAGTAAATAACAAACATGCCACAGTCGGACGTCTGAGCGACATCACATAAAGGGCTTATACGAAAGTAAATAACAAACATGCCAAAGTCGGACGTCTGAGCGACATCACATAAAGGGCTTATACGAAAGTAAATAACAAATATGCCACAGCCGGACGTCTGAGCGACATCACATAAAGGGCTTCATAACTTAACATCTTAGTAGCTCAAGAATTTAAATTATATCCAGGGAATAATCAGGCATGAGATAAACAACATGGTTAGTCCATCCACAGGAGTAACGTTCAGCCCAGTTTACTACTCATGCTCGCTTACCGGAAAGAAGAATAAACCACGAGGGCTTGACGTAGATAAGGATACACTGATAACTATACTTGATCATGGATACGATGACTCGGAAGGATTTGACTCTGCAGAGTTTGTACTTTAACCACAGCCAACGGATTTCTGTAGTCACGGGGACTAGTTCCGTTTATGGTGTTTTGGAAGAAACACATCTAACCAGTACACACCCATTCAACATTCCGAAGCCAGGAATCACCCTCGGCAACGTTCAAGAAAAACCTTGAGACGGGGAGGCTACAACCTCGCGTAGCATGGGATCAAATTTATATACGCGCGCTCTAAGGGGTGCCCCCCTCTCGGTCCCAACCGGAAACACCCATGCCCCCTGACCGCATGACTGGCTTTAATCCAGGGCCATGGAACCCTCATCCCGGCCCCTCTATTTGGTGTGTACACGGAAAGAGGTTACCAACTTACTAAACCGCATTCTGGCAGAAAACATGTGGCGGCACGGAAGGGGGAAGAACGATAACGTGACTCCGTCCACGTTAACGTCGGAATTTATCGGATGACGTAAGGCTGGCATGCTACAACAGTACCACCTTACTGCCCTTCATGTCACCACATGACAAGGCCATCTCTCAACAGAAATCACAGTACTTAGGAACACCCGGGTAGTTGCCTCACATGCAACTAGGTACTCACCGATGCTCATATGTCATGCACAACCTTTCACGAAATCATGCAAAACATCCATCATATCAAAGGTTCAAACATGCTTGCCTGGTTCGGAGAAGTTGGAGTCTAGCTCGGCAAAGTTCGCGGCTCCGTCACCTCTCCCGGAACCTACGGTATAGCGAAAAATGGATACTAACGTGAAAACCAACGCGTGCATAAAAGTTGTCTCAAATTTTTTTCAAATAAATCCCATAAAAAACGAGACAAAATTATAAGACTGTCAGAAAAAGAATCACTCAAAAATCACTCTTTATTAAAAAGTTATAAGGGTTTCTGTCCAGGGACTCATCTGTAATGAAACAGAAAAGTCCCAGGGGTTTAACTGAGAAAGCAGAAAACGGTTCGAATAGAAACGCGCAAGCCCACAGAGAAAACGTACTCTGCCCGAAGGCGCCAACAGAAAACGCTTCGGGGGTGAAAGAAGAGAGGCTGACGTGGGGGGTCCACATGTCAGGTTTGAAAAACCTCACCGGCGCCCGAAGGCTGCGGTGGTCGCCGGCGTCGAACCACGGCGAGTCAGGGAGATTGGAGTGTACCAAGAGTATCAGCGTGTCCTTCCGCGTCGGTGGGTGGTGGACTTGGGCGTCGGGGAGCACCACGTCGACGGCGACACTTTCTCCGGCGGACGGCGGCTCGGGCGATGGTGGGGAACTCTGGTGGTGTGCTGCAAACCTCGAATTGAAGCGCGGGTCAGAAGGAGGGATGCACTAGAGAGTTACTGGCAAGAGATGGGAGGCAGAGGTGCACGCACGGGAGCGAATCGAGCTGGATCCCGTGGCGGGTCGCGGCGGCCGGAGTTGAGGAAGAAGACTTCCTCGGGGCTCTCCCAGTGGCTAGGAAGGGTCTTGGTGGAGTGTAGAGGTGGTGTGGGTACTAGCTGGAGCTCGGGGCCTCTATTTATAGGCGGCTCAAGGGGATGGCCGTGAACGGAGAATCTCCGGCGAGCAATTACGGCGAGGCAGTGGATTGGCAGGGGTATTAGGTGACCAGGCAGCATCAGTGGGAGTTACTGGTCCCGTTTTACTGCTAAACTCGGTCGGGCATGGCGTAATGGCGCCGGTCCTCGTCGGGGTCGCCGTACTGCACGACGGCGGCAGAGAGCGCGCTCCGCGCCCAGCGGTTCACGACGAGGGTGGCAGCGCGCACTGGGGAGTGGAAGGCCACGCGGCGACCTCCGGTGGATTGGGCGGCGCCGGACGGCGCCGTCTGCGCTGCGCCACTCTTCTGACGGCCGCAAAGCCACCGCTGGCGTCGGTCACGGGGCGGCGCACCTTCTGCTGCTCGTCGCCGACGTCCGCAAGCTTCCAGGTGCTCGTGTGGTGCAGAGGACAAGGGGGAGGAGACAGGAAACACGGCGACGCCGGGGCACTGGTGTGATCGACAACAGACACTGAAGAAACGACAGTGGTTCAGACACTGTTAACTGAACTTGACTGAACCTGATATTGACAATGCTCTGAAGGTGTTCGATGAAATGATTAGGTATGAAGAAAAAATTTCCTGGAGCTGGGGCTTGGTGAGGTGACCACTCAATGCACCCAGAGGCTGCCTGATTTTACTCAGAATTTTTGGAGAAGGATTTGAATGAATTTCATCAAATTTGGCAAATCTGGTCCAAACTTGTAGCAAGTATAGTTTGAAAAATTTGAACTGGAGATCAGTGGATCTTCATGGATCTTGGTTGAGGGTTCAAAGGACTAGGAAGGGAAAAAGGTTTGGGAGCAAAAATCAAAGCAGAAGGATTAGTTCCTTTGTAAATCTCCAAGGACCAAGATATATGGCAGAAATTGTTTTTGATAAGAAGTAAAAGAAAATAAATATATGGAGAGGTTCAACTTGCTGGATTTGAAGTAAAACATGATCCAAAGATGAGGAAAGGTTTATGAGAGTGGATTTGCACTAAGGTCATGGCAAGAGAGATTTGTTGAAAGTGGGAAAAGATCATTCCAAAAGCTATAGGGCATTTTCAAAGAAATTTTCAAAAGACATTTTTCCCAAGTGAAAAGCATTTGGGCTTGAGTGCAAAATAAAAAGCAAGAACCTCCAAGACCAAAAACAAGTCTTGGGTGAATCCAAATAAAACTCTTGCCAAAAAAATATTTTGAAAGGGAGGGTTCTTTTGAAGAAATTTTTTAAATCACCTCCCTCAAGTCAAGTAAATTTTTTGAGAAATCCAAATGAAATTTTGGGTGTCACAGTTTTCTCAGGATTATCAAAGTAGTACATAATATCTTTCACATAATGAGCATCGAGGGTTTTAGGAGGTTCCCCATCTCCATGAGTAGCAAGTACACCTAATTTTTTTGGTATTTCGTGTTCCATATCCATAACTAAAGATAGAGAACAACTAAGAACAGCAAATAAAAATTACTTAGTGATAAAGCAAACAAGCACACACGAGAATATTCACCCCACGCTATGACTCCCCGGCAACGGCGCCAGAAAAAGGTCTTGATAACCCACAAGTATAGGGGATCAATTGTAGCCTCTTTCGATAAGTAAGGGTGTCGAACCCAACGAGGAGCTAAAGGTATAACAAATATTCCCTCAAGTTCTATCGACCACTGATACAACTCTACGCATGCTTAACGTTCGCTTTACCTAGAACAAGTATGAAACTAGAAGTACTGTTCGATAGGTTTGCAAGAATATAAAGAGCACGTAAATAAAAAGTAGGGGCTGTTTAGATAAAGACAAAACTAAATTAGTTTTAGTAGAGAGCTTTTTGTCACGGGAAATTTATTTGTCCCTAGGCAATTGATAACTAGACCAGTAATCATTATTGCGATTTTATTTGAGGGAGAGGCATAAGCTAACATACTTTCTCTTCTTGGATCATATGCACTTATGATTGGAACTCTAGCAAGCATCCGCAACTACTAAAGATCATTAAAGTAAAACCCAACCATAGCATTAAAGCATCAAGTCTTCTTTATCCCATACGCAACAACCCCCTTACTCAGGTTTGTGTTTCAGTCACTCACGCAACCCACTATAAGCGAATCATGAACGTATTGCAACACCCTACAGCGGGAATCCCTCACGCTTGCGCGACACGGAGAGCACCATAGGACAGCACCAATAATAAAACATGCAACTCAAACGAATCACGATCATCAATTAACCCATAGGACAAAACGGATCTACTCAAACATCATAGGATAGCCATACATCATTGGGAAATAATATATAGCATTGAGCACCATGTTTAAGTGGAGATTACAGCGGGTAAAAGAGGGGTTACACCGCTGCATAGAGGGGGGAAGAGTTGGTGATGATGGCGGTGAAGTTGTTGCTGTAGATGGCGGTGATGATGATGGCCCCGGCGGCGTTCCGGCGCCACCGGAAGCGAGGGGGAGAGAGCCCCCTGCTTCTTCTTCTTCCTTGACCTGCTCCCTAGATGGGATAAGGGTTTCCCCTCTGGTCCATGGTCTCCATGGCGTGGGAGGGGCGAGAGCCCCTCCGAGATTGGATATGTCTCTCTGTCTCTCTCTGTTTCTGCGCTCCAGATTCTGCCCTTTCATCGTTTCTTAAATTCCCGGAGATACGTAACTTCGATTGGGCTGAATTTTGGACACGATCTCTATCCGGATATTAGTTTTATTGCGGCAAAAGAAGGGCACCAACCGCCTTACGCGGTGGCCACGAGGGCCCAGGGCGTGCCCCCTGCCTCGTGGCCACCTCGGGCATCGTATCGCGTTGATTCTTCTTCCCAAACATCACATATATTCCAAAAAAATCTCGATCAGTTTTTATCCTGTTTGGACTCTGTTTGATATGGATTTTCTGCGAAACAAAAACATGCAACAAGCAGGAACTGGCACTGGGCACCTGATTAATATGTTAGTCCCAAAAATAGTATAAAAAGTTGCCAAAAGTATATGAAAGTTTTATAATATTGGCATGGAACAATCAAAAATTATAGATATGATGGAGACGTATCAGCTTCCAAGAAGGGGAAGGTTTCCCTCGCGGACAACTCCGCGTGGGATATCGACAGCAGCTCCGAGTGGCGCCCCAGGGATAAGCCCCTGGCCGAATCGTAACTACTCAAAGACGCGCATACATATCCTGCTCCTTTACTTCATGGTTTTAACATGTTGAATCATGCGCTGCAGTCCGGCTCATTCTGACCTCCAGCGATCCTCCTCCTCGGGGAATTCGCTGGACCCGAAGGTGATGGACAGCGGGTCCCTTCCGGTGGCCTCTTCTCCCAAGGCCATGTATGACACCGAGGTGTTGTCTCGAAGGACCCCAGGCCAGGGAGAGACGCAGGAGGTCGTCAGGGTGGCGCCAGAGGGTGAAACCTCAGCCCCGGACACATGGGGGAGCAAATCCTAATGGAGACTGGCGATGGGGGCCATATCCAATTCGGCCCCCAGCCGAATACCATTTCGGAGACCCACACGGCTCCGGAATCAGGCAAGCAGCCTCCTTCTAAAGGAGGAGGTGCGCCTATTCCGTCGGTGACCTCTGTCCATCCAGAGGCACCGGATAATCTGCTGGAAGCACTGCAAGGCGCTTCCATTGTTGAGGAACACCGTATCCTTATGGGTACGGTGGTTGAGAGGGTTCAGTCCGTTAAGAGCGGACTGACGGAAGCCTACACCAGCCTTTGTTGGAAATATGCCCTAGAGGCAATAATAAAATGGTTATTATTGTATTTCCTTGTTCATGATAATTGTCTGTTGTTCATGCTATAATTGTATTAACTGGAAACCGTAATACATGTGTGAATACATAGACCACAACATGTCCCTAGTAAGCCTCTAGTTGACTAGCTCGTTGATCAATAGATGGTTATGGTTTCCTGACCATGGACATTGGATGTCATTGATAACGGGATCACATCATTAGGAGAATGATGTGATGGACAAGACCCAATCCTAAGCATAGCACAAGATCGCGTAGTTCGTTTGCTAGAGCTTTTCTAATGTCAAGTATCATTTCCTTAGACCATGAGATTGTGCAACTCCCGGATACCGTGGGAATGCTTTGGGTGTACCAAACGTCACAACGTAGTTGGGTGGCTATAAAGGTGCACTACAGGTATCTCTGAAAGTGTCTGTTGGGTTGGCACGAATCGAGACTGGGATTTGTCACTCCGTATGACGGAGAGGTATCTCTGGGCCCACTCGGTAAAGCATCATCATAATGAGCTCAATGTGACTAAGGATTTAGCCACGGGATCATGCGTTACGGTACGAGTAAAGTGACTTGCCGGTAACGAGATTGAACAAGGTATTGGGATACCGACGATCGAATCTCGGGCAAGTAACATACCAATTGACAAAGGGAATTTTATACGGGATTGATTGAATCCTCGACATCGTGGTTCATCCGATGAGATCATCGTGGAACATGTGGGAGCCAACATGGGTATCCAGATCCCGCTGTTGGTTATTGACCGGAGAGTCGTCTCGGTCATGTCTGCATGTCTCCCGAACCCGTAGGGTCTACATACTTAAGGTTCGTTGACGCTAGAGTTGTAGAGATATTAGTATGCGGTTAACCAAAAGTTGTTCGGAGTCCCGGATGAGATCCCGGACGTCACGAGGAGTTCCGGAATGGTCCGGAGGTAAAGATTTATATATGGGAAGTCCTATTTTGGCCACCGGAAAATGTTCGGGATTTTTCGGTATTGTGCCAGGAAGGTTCTAGAAGGTTCCGAAGTGGGGCCCACCTACATGGGGGGACCCACATGAACGTGGGTAGTGGGGCAAGGCCCCACACCCCTGGTCAAGGTGCACCAAGATCCCACCTTAGAAGGAATAAGATCATATCCCGAAGGGATAAGATCAAGATCCCTAAAAAAGGGGGATAACAATCGGTGGGGAAGGGAAATGATGGGATTTCTTTCCCCCACCTTTGCCAACGCCCAATGGACTTGGAGGGCAAGAAACCAGCCCCCTCCACCCCTATATATAGTGGGGAGGCGCATGGGAGCAGCACCCCAAGCCCTGGCGCCTCCCTCCCTCCCATGACACCTCTTCCTCCCCGCTTGCGCTTGGAGAAGCCCTGCCGGGATCCCGCTACTTCCACCACCACGCCGTCGTGCTGCTGGATCTCCATCAACTTATCCTCCCCCCTTGCTGGATCAAGAAGGAGGAGACATCCCCGCTCCGTACGTGTGTTGAACGCGGAGGTGCCGTCCGTTCGGCGCTAGGATCATCGGTGATTTGGATCACGATGAGTACGACTCCATCAACCCCGTTCTCTTGAACGCTTCCGCTCGCGATCTACAAGGGTATGTAGATGCACTCCTCCCCTCTCGTTGCTAGCATCTCCTAGATTGATCTTGGTGACACGTAGGAAAATTTTGAATTTCTGCTACGTTCCCCAACAGCCTTCTAACAGACTTTGAGGTAAGCGAAACAATTGTATAAAAAGAATGTCATAGTATAGACAGTAGCCCCTGAGACTCTGTCGGTGTTCGGAAAGAAAAGCCGGACTGAGGATCAAATGATTTTCGCAGGAGACTAACCATACATGTCTATGTGAAATAAGCAGGCGTCGTTGCTGGCTGCGACCTCTCATGCTGCCGAAGTCTCCGGACTGAAGCAGAGGCTGGAGCGGGCCGAGGAGGAGCTCGGCCAAGCAAGAAAGCAGCTGGAGGATAAGCAAGGTATGTAATGACCTACTCAGATATAGGGAGATATGAATTGTTTGTGTTGATCAGAGTGCCAAGATATTTGTAGGAGCGGCGACCGAGGTGGAGACCCTCAAGAAGGCGCTGGCCGAGGCCCAAAAGAAAGCAGCAAAGGAGCAAGCCGCCCGTGAAAAACATGAGGCCAGAGTTGATGTGGTCCAGCAGGAGCTCCAGGACACCGTGAAGAAATGCGAGTCCTTGGAGCGCAATATTGCGGATCAAGAGACCAAACTCACCAAGGCTCGCCAAAGCGCACAAGATGCCCGGGTTGAAGCCCAGGGTGCCCTCAAGGAAATCCAAGAGGCCAGAAAATCGCGGTGGGTAAGGCCTTCATTATGCAGAGCAAATATGTGAAGAAGAGGTATCTCTTACTAACCCAGATTTGGAGTTCTCCAGGAGCGTTTGCGGATCTGCTGTGCAATGTTGCTGACGCTGCCGAGTTCTTTCGAGCCAAAGAAGGGAGCTCAACGGAGAAGCTGTTCTGGTCGCAATATCTTGCGCCAGAGCGTCCAGTGCCCTTTAGCGATCAGCTAAAACAGCTGACCGAACTGCATAGGGTGGCCGAACTGGCCATGAAGGATTTCATAATCTGTCTATGGCCTGCCGAAGCCATACCCAACAGCTACTTCGGACTCGTGAAGCGGCTGGTCAATGCCTGCCCTCGGCTTGACGCCATCAAGCAGTCGATCTACATCGAAGGTGCGCGGATGGCCTTCACCTGTGTCAAGATGCAGTGGACGAAGATGGACGCCGTCAAGCTCGCGACCGAGGGACCACCCACGGGGAAGGAGCACCGCACGCCCGAGCGGTATTTTGATGATGTATAGAAGGGATCCCGCATTGTAGAGGGCCAGTGTTCAAAAGACATTATCTTTGAATGAAGATATTTATGTTATCCCTCCTATATTATGAAACAATGCCATTATGTAATATAATGCTTGTTATTTTACCTCCTGTGCGGCCGTTTTGTTAAATCTGAGAGTTGGTCAGTCGTCGGCTTCAGCCCCCACGTTGGTAGTACGGGGGTGTTCGGGATGGAATCTAAATACTCTTGATCCAAAAGTTCGGTCCTTGAAGGAGGTGTTTAGCGCAACGAACCAGGCAATCGGTGTCGGTGTACAAAAGTAGGGGCACTCATTTGTACCCCTTTACTTGTGCACGGACAGTCAGAGCCGCGCCCTCGGCCACGCTAAGAAGGGCAGAGGTGGGAAACCGGAAAGAAGCCGAAGGCACAAGGCGACCAGAGGCAACGCCAAGACCAGAAACGCGGGAGAGCGAGGGGGGCAAGGTGGACTCCCCCAGCAAGACCCTTGTCAGGGCGGCTTCCTCGGCCCCGGCAAGAGCCTTGCCGGGGCAACTTGCCCAACACCAGCAGAGCGAGCCACCCTCGAGCCCAAAGTTTCGGAACGCTGTCAAGAACTACGTTGGAACCAGGGCTCAGGAGGCACCTCCATGATGGCATGCAGATCTTCGTCAAGATCATAAACATGTGAGATCAGATGAGGACCAGAAGACGGCGACCCTCGGCGGGATCCTAGCCGAGGGAATCCACAAGACCCCGGGCAAGCGCCTTGCCGGGGAGGACTGCAACACCATGGCAAGACCCTCGCCGGGCCCCCGGCAAGAGCCTTGCTGAAGGCGTCAGTGGGGCCACTGCCAGGCCCGCGCCAGCCAAGACTCCGCCGCCGTTCGCATACAGCTGCCAGCCGAACCAGCTGGGCAGGCACCTGCGTGGCAACATGCAGCTTCCAGGCCAACTCAGCAAGCACCTGCGTGGTGACATGCAGATCTTCGTGAATACCCTGCCACCGCGCCACCTCAGCAGCCTGCCTGCCTACATGGCACCGCACGCATCGCTGGCCTGGGCGTGTGTTGAAGCGAGATGGAGCAGCGACGGACGGGACGGGCCTCGTTCCCGTCCCCGATAAAGCTAATGGACACCTAAGTAGCGCATTTAATGCACTTTGTCCCGTAATGCCGGGCGATAAGCTCGCGCACTGTACACCTTTCCACCTCCTGTGTGCCACTGTGGCGACCCCTTTTCGACTATAAAAGGAGGCCCGAGGCATACTGGAGGGGGATTCAGCTCTTTGGAACTAGGCAGCCATCATAGCTAGTTCGAAAGCTCAAGAACACTCAATACATCCACCAAAGCAGGACTAGGGTATTACGCATCCTCGCGGCCCGAACCTGGGTAAACGATCTTTGTGCTAGCTTCTGGACCTGCTCTCCTCACGACCCCGCGCCCGCCGACCGTAGAAGGGATTCCAGTGATCCCATAGGTGTCGTTCCCACCGACATCTTTGGCGTGCCAGGTAGGGGGCGCAGTTGTGAGAATCTGGTCTAGCAGTTAGCCTAGCAGTTCTTCATCGCCATGGCTCCCAAGAGGAAGACGATCACGGCGATCGGCTCATCCGGAGCCGAGCGGCCTGCGCCGCGACCCGCGAGCACCAGCATCGCCCTGGCAGTCAGAGCCTGGCGAGCGGCGTCGTTCGGGCGCCAGACGATGAGCCCAATGCCGCCAAATCGAAAGACGGGGCTGGGCCCCCCGCAGGCGGCGCGGGGCCCTCCAGGGGTGTCGCTGTGCCCCCTACGGGCGGCACGACGACCTCCAAGACGCCCACCCCGGCGCCCACAGCGCGCTCTTCCCATGGTGTGCGCGACGAGCAGCATCACCATGCCAATGACCCTGGACACCGCCGTGGGAAGAGCCCTGTGCATCGTCCGCGGGACGAAGGAGCCCAGCATGCCCGCCGAAGTGCCGGCGGAAATGGCACACAGTCGCTGGGCCGTGATAGAGCTCCTTCTAACGTGGTTAGAAGTCGAAGCGCACCACGGTCCACGCAGCTGTCGCCACCACCTACGCCAGCGGAAGCTTTGGCACGCGCGCAGCTGCTCCTCGACTTCCCTCCTGATGCGGAAAAGCTCGACGAGTGGAGAGCCACCATCCGAAGCTTTGTCGCCGTCTCCAATAAAGATGATCCGCGACTGGCGGGGACCTCGGGCCGGCGCTCCGTCGAGCCACCACATGCCAGCGGTGGGAGGACCGGGAAAGCTGCAGCCACAGTACACTCTCCTCCCCCCGCCAGTTGCCGCCGGTGCCGGTAGGCCGTGACGACGCATGTGATAACATTTCCATAGCATCGTCCGACCCACGGACCCACCGCGACCAGCGCCAAGTTCTTCGAGAACGAGCCCATGAAGACGCTCGAACCACTATCGAGCGCCGGCGCGATACACGCCACCAGTTGGATAAGCGGGCGGGAGCCGCTATGGACCACCTAGCACAGGGGGGCTCCGGCGGCCTACCTTACGAGGTGCGTTGCCCAGCCTTTACCCGTGAGCTGCGACAGTTCCAGTGGCCGTCCCACCACACGTTCAAGCCCGACGTCGGCGAGAAGTACAATGGCAAGACCCATCCGTCAGAGTTCCTCAGCATCTACACCATCGCGATGCAAGCTGCCGGAGCTCGCGACGACAAGGTGCTTGCCAATTACTTCCCGTTGGCACTGAAGCCCAACGTCATGTCTTGGTTGATGCACTTACCGGCGGATTCCATTTCTTCTTGGTCGGATCTGTGCCATGAGTTTGTTGGTGCCTTCACCGGAGGCCACCAAGCTCATGGCCAGGCCAGTGATTTGCACATCATTCCCCAGAAGGAAGGGGAAACCCTATGCAAGTACATCCAGAGGTTCAGCCAGGTGCAGTACAACATCCCCAATGTTCATCCTGCCGCCGTGATTAGCGCGTTCCATCAGAACGTGCGCAACCGCAAGATGCGCGAAGAGCTGGCGATGAACAAGGTTAAGGACGTAGCCAAACTTTATGTTCTGTCCGATAGGTGCGCCCGGGCTGAAGAGGGAAGGAAGTACCCCGACGAGGACGCCGGCGTGGAAACCGACTCTACTGATGAAGACACCGCCGCCCCGATGAAGAAGGGCCAGCGTCGCAACAGGAAACGCAAGGGCAAGACCGTGCTTGCCGTCGAGGGATCCACGACACCGGCGCCGCCATGAAGGCCAAGGTAGACGACCCCGGCAAGGAAATTGCCGGGTGTGCCACTTGCCGGGCCTTGGCGGCTGCCGACAAGCCAGGGGGCTTCGACAAGCAGTATTGCAAGATCCACCGCACCAAGGGCCATGACCTCCAGAACTGCCGATAGGTCCAGCTGCTTGCCGAAAAGCAAAAGGCCGAGTATGAGTGGCGGGACAAGGAGAAGGGTCAAGACGGTGCCGAAGGATCCGGCAAGAAGCGTGGCGGCCAAGGAGGCCGCCGCAGCAAGGATAACCAGCAAGAGAGGCCCGCCCGGGGCCGTGACAAGAAGCAAGAAGACGATGATCATGACGAGGACAACGAGTCCGGCGAGCAAGGGTTTCAAAAGGCTATGAAGGCCATGTGCGTCGATGGTGGCGCCTCGCTGCACACTTCTCACCGCCAGCTCAAGCAGTGGGCGCGTGAGATCACAGCAGCGGAGCCATGGTTCGACGCTCAGAAGCCGCTGAAGTGGTCCGGCACGCCCATCATCTTTGACGCCGAGGACCACCCTGATCGCACCACTGCGGTCGGGTGTTTGTCGTTGTTGGTCTCACCAACGATATGAAACCTCAAGGTGAATAAGATGCTGGTTGACGGTGGGGCCGGTCTGAACTTAATCTCGCCCGTTGTGATCAAGAGGCTGCAAATTCCCGACGGAGACCTCGAGGAGACGGGCACGTTTCAAGGGGTCAACCCGGGAAGAAGCCAGCCGAAGGGGAAGGTCACATTGCCTGTGACGTTTTGAGGCGAGTTGAACTACAGGACGGAGAGGATTGTCTTTATCGTGGATTTGTCACGGCAGATGTCCTTAGTGTGAGGACTTAGTCGCGAGGCCAACGCATCTATGTGGTAGCTTGAGAGGGGTTGGGCGGAATCGAGAGACGCAACATAAGACAAGGATTTAGACAGCTTCGGGCCCCGGGAAACATCATCCGGTAATAACCCTACATGCTGTTTGTGGCTAGGTCTCATTATGATCATGAGGGAGTCGCCGGTAAGCCGGCTCTTTGTGTCTAGCCCTAGAGATTGTTTCTTCTTGCTTGTCCCTCTTTGGGGTGCCCTGCCCCTCCTTATATAAGTTAGAGGGGCGGGTTACATGCGGAGTCCTAGTAGGATTAGGACTAGTCTATCTTTCTTTACAAGTTGAATACAAGTCCGGGTCTTGCTTCCTTGTAAAGGAAATAATCCTCACGCCTTTCATCTTAAGCCAGCCCACCAGAGTATAAGCCAGCCTGCTGGGCCTTGGGCCTTGTCGTCCGCCTGATCCGCCTGCCGGGTCTCCAGTGAGTCACAATGTCCAGGCGGGTTACTATGTGAACCGCTATGTTTGGGCGGATCGCCATTGAGTCGCCAAGCTCCAGCCAGGTCTCTAGTGAGTCGCCAAGTAATGTCGGGTCATACCGCAGGGTATATCCCCGACATTAGCCCCCAGTTTAATTTTGGATTTATCCATGTTAAACTGATCCTGTAAAACAAACACAAGAACAAATTTGACAGGTTGTGCTCCGGGTTAAATATTCTTGTAAGCCGGCACCTGATCATTCTTAAGTCCTTGACATTTTCTCTTGGAATATCCGGGTCAATAGTCCAGCTTCATAATCCATTTTCTATCATTGGTTCTTGTAAAGAAATATTATAAGAAATAGTCCATTTGAGTCGGCCTTCAATGCTCTAATTTGACAAAAATATTGGTCTTGAAATATTCAACTGATATTCAGCCGGCTTAAAGATGTAGATCTTGCCGATTTATGATTGCAAAAATTGTCGGGTTATAAAAAATGATGCCGGGTCATGTAATTGTTGCTGATGCCGGGTTAATCTTATGATGACGCCGGGTCATAAACTTTGCAGATTTCTCCAATAATAATATAATACCCGATTTGCTCAAAACTGAGAATTTGAAGTTATTCCTCCCTTATATGCATATCACATGTAGCCCCCAAGTACCGGGTTGTCATGCTTGCAGCAACCTGAGACTTGTAATTGCCTTATGCTCATAAAAATTTCAACTAGTGTAGCCCCCAAGGGCCGGGTCATTATGCAATAATGAGCAGGGACTTTGTAAATATGATCATGTAAACTTGACCAGCAACATGTAGCCCCCAAGGGCCGGCTTAGTAAGATAATACTGAGCTGGGACTTTGATAATAACATCATATAATATAATCTCCACCATGGGGCTTGAACCCACGTCCACAAGGTTAAGAGCTTTGTACTCTACCAACTGAATAGTGGATCGTTCAACATAATGGATTAATGCTTGTGTACCTTGAATTGTTGACAGGAGCAATTGGTAGCCCCCAAGGGCCGGCTCATTATAATGTGATGAGTTGGGTCTTCAATAAGATGAGCAAAAAATGACTTTGCATTAGCCCCCAAGTGTCATGGTGCATGCTGGCAGTGACATGGGACTTGCATATTTGATGTGATCTCAATTTAAATAATGTAGCCCCCAAGTGCCGGGTCGTAAGCATGCAGCGACTCGGGACTATTCTTTCCATTGTAGAATAAATCATATCCATTGATAAAATAATAGCCATTGCGCCAAAGCGACTTTGAATACCTCATCTGTTGATAAGTCAATCCGGAGTTTAAATACCCGGCGGCTCTTGGCCGATGGCGATTTAATACGCCTCCATTCTAAGCCGGAATTTGTACAACCCGGCGGCTTATAGCCTTTGAGAAAATCAAGAATTGATAACCCTTTTGAGACACCAATTTCAATCTTTGATGATGGGCTTGAATTTAATCATTTATGTAAGTCATAGCTCTGTAAATCTTGCAGAGTTTAAACAACATATGCCCTGGCGACTTAACGTCCAAACCCAGGGCGGGTAACCACCCAAATGTAGTCTTATCCTGCACATAATTAGATCACAAGATCCCTTGGTGGTTTACCGCAGGGCGGGTCATAATATCTCACATATAACCATTGATGTGTAACAAGGAGTCACAGATAAGCTTGTTATGAATCATAACTTTGAAACATAACTATAATAATAATATTATACCTGTGATATTGAATTTTCACTGCCGGTTTATGTGACTTGTGCAGTAAGGGTGATAACCCAATCTTTAGAAGCCAATGCTTCCACATAGATGATGATTGTCATAAGCTGGCGATTTATCATCAAAAATCAAGCCGGGTTAAATAGCAACCACTCATATACACTTTAGATATGAAAAAGAGCTTCAAATAAAATCCAAAAATTGTTTGCAAAAAGAAACTTCAAAACTTTTGAGGCTTCTGATTTGAATACGATCAGAAAACCGTCCCAAAGGGGTTAAGCTAAGATTCGAATACGATCATGTAGCCCCCAGTGGCTTTGGCGTTTCCGATCAAGAGGGTACCGACAGCTATGTTCTCTTTGGTTCGAATACGACCTATGTTTGAACAGGAAGCCCCCAAATGACCTTGAGAATTGTTTAACGACATTGATTCGAATACGATCCACGTCGGTTCCCAAAAGGGGTTGATCTATGATTCTAATACGATCAAGAAGCCCCCCAGTGAGCTCGGCGGTGTGCCAATCAAAAGGATACCGACAGCTATGTTCTCTTTGGTTCGAATACGACCTATGTTTGAACAGGAAGCCCCCTAGTGATCATGAGAATATTTAACGACTCTGATTCGAATACGATCAGGGTCACACCAAAAGGGTTAAGCTAAATTCGAATACGATCAGCTCCCAATGGTCATTAAAGCAGGGTACCTATATTTGAGTTATGCTTTGTAACAGACTCTCTTTGGTCCCTTTAATTTTTCCTGAGAACTCGAACTTTGCGAGAGATAAATTCTTGTGGAACCGGAAAAACCGGATATTGAGAGTTTCAAAGCTTTGTGATAAACAAATTTACCTTGAACCGGATTTTGAACCGGATTTGAGGGCTTCAAAACTTTGTGGTAGATAAATTTCCCTTGAACCAGATTTTAAACTGGATATTTAAGAGCTTCAGTGCTTTGTGGGAGATGTCAAGTCTCTTGAGCCGGATCTAAACCGAAATCCTTCTTTTTAAGCCAGAAATTTTCTGACGGCATTTAAACTTTTCACCAATATGGCGGTAGCCTCCGGGACCGGATTATTTTTCCCTCCAATGACCCGGAGTTCTTGAATGCATTGAAACCGACCAATGCTGCCGAGTCATATCATTGTAGCCCCCGAGTCTCAAGACGACTCGAGGAGTTGGCTTGAGATTCTCCATATTGACCATAGCATAAGGTGTACATCATTGATGTTGGTAGCGCGATGTGAATCCACAGAAGGTTGAGGTGACTGTGGCGAGTTATAAATGATCCCGTATGAGACGTGTCAGCAACTCGGCCAATGGTTCCTTCCAACTGGATGTTTTGAAGTTAACCAATCTATAGTGGCGGCGACTTGTGCGCATGCCCATTGAGTCGTCCAGTGCCGACGGCGGCTGATAACACATGACAATTTTCCTCCAAGCTGTTGGAAGAAAACCGGGCTTCCCAAGCAGTGACTTGCTCATATTCAATAATCCGCTCATGCAGACAGATGCAGTCCTGGTGTGTCGATGTAAACCAGGCCGCAATAGACGGATGGAAAAGATGACCGCCGCATCAGAGGCAGCTCAAACAGATGAACCGGCTGCGGCGCTGATTCGCCCGGGCAACAGATGAGCCGGCCACGGCACTGTAATCCGGTGTGGACGGGCGAGTCGGCCGCGGGGGGTGAATCGGCCGCAGGAGCAGACAGATGAATCGGCCGCGGCATTGTAAACCGGTGCAGACGAGCAAATTGTCCTCCTCGTGGTAAGCCGATGCGGACTCGTGAACCAGTCGCGAGGGCGGGCGGGCGAGTCGTTTGTGGTGCTGCAATGCAGCGCGGACGGGCGAGTCGGCCGGCGCGTTGACGTAATCCGGATTATGACACGCCAGTCCATGAAGCCGCGCGGTACCGCCAAACGTGCCTCCGTGGCATAACACCACTTTGTAATGAATAATTCTCTTGCATATGAAAATACCGTAGAGCAGAGTAGTTGTGCTCATAGTAATTAAAGTATACTAAGAAAATGCATAGGAGAAATAACACCTGATGTGTCTGGGCCAGAAGTAATCCGCCATAAAGTTAATCACAGGTGAGTCAACCGTAGCACTGTAAACCGGTGCGGTCGAGAGAGCCGACCACGGCGTTGTAAACCGGCGCGGACAGGTGAGTCGGCCGTATGTTGATGTAGTGAACAATTGTCCTCGGGTGAGCCGGCCGCGGCATTGCAAGCCAGCGCAGACGGGCAAGCCAATCGCGGGTGCGGTAAGCCGCGTGAATAGGAGAGTCGGCCGCGGGGGTGGACGGGTAAGTTGTCCGTCCCATCGTAAGTCGGCGCAGACGTGTGAGCCGGCCGCGAGGGCGGACGGGCAAATCGTCCATGGCGTTGTAAGGCGGCGCGGACGGACGAGTCAGCTGCGGGCACGGTAAACCGTGCGAACAGCGAGTCAACCGCGGGCGTGGTCCAAGTGAGTTGATGTAGATCGGACCACAGGTTGTGCACGATCGTTCGGCATCAGCGTCCGAGCGGACACAGCCGTGGTGTATCGTCGTAAACCGGCACGTGCGTCCACCGGGTACACCGGCGAAGTGCGGACGGTGAAGCGGCCTCACGCTTATAGATTAAACTGCGCATAAACATGTACAAATTAAAAGTACAAAAATTCTTGATAGAATTAATCCGCATGAACAATTTTTATCAGGAAAAATATCACCTGAGGATAAATTCCATTCAACAGCCAATGCGGCTGACGGTGGGCGGATCAGCAAGGTCCGATTTGGGCGGCTCAGTAGAAGAAAACACTGCAGGCACGGCGGCGTGTCAACAAGGTCCGCAGCAGAGCCGGAAAGCAGCCCGGGCGGGTTGCGGTGTATAAGACGGTGACGACTCAGAAGCCGCGGAAGCGCACGCGAGGCGGCGGGGACAGGCACTTCGAAACGAGGCCGCTGGGGTCAAAAGAATCCGGGTCGTGACCGGCTCTGTTTCCTGATCATATCTGCTTTGACCGAGTTTTCTTTTAACCTGATTTTGTTTTCGATGTAGATTGGATCTTTGCCTGACGCCGACGCACATAACCATTGACAGTAATCTTCTTGCCGCGGTTGTAGGCGGCGGCTCAACAGCAAACCCTACTTTCTTCAATCATACTTTTTCCAATGCTGGTTCTTCTTTTCCTGATCAATCGCGAGCTTCTAGATCCCTGAAAGAAATCCCTCCAAGAACTCAACACCACCGTGCGCAGCCCCACGGTGGGCGCCAACTGTCGTGGATTTGTCACGGCAGATGTCCATAGTGTGAGGACTTAGTCGCGAGGCCAACGCATCTATGTGGTAGCTTGAGAGGGGTTGGGCGGAATCGAGAGACGCAACATAAGACAAGGATTTAGACAGCTTTGGGCCCCGGGAAACATCATCCGGTAATAACCCTACATGCTGTTTGTGGCTAGGTCTCATTATGATCATGAGGGAGTCGCCGGTAAGCCGTCTCTTTGTGTCTAGCCCTAGAGATTGTTTCTTCTTGCTTGTCCCTCTTTGGGGTGCCCTGCCCCTCCTTATATAAGTTAGAGGGGTGGGTTACATGCGGAGTCCTAGTAGGATTAGGACTAGTCTATCTTTCTTTACAAGTTGAATACAAGTCCGGGTCTTGCTTCCTTGTAAAGGAAATAATCCTCACGCCTTTCATCTTAAGCCAGCCCACCAGAGTATAAGCCAGCCTGCTAGGCCTTGGGCCTTGTTGTCCGTCTGATCTGCCCGCCGGGTCTCCAGTGAGTCATAATGTCCAGGCGGGTTACTATGTGAACCACTATGTTTGGGCGGATCGCCAGTGAGTCGCCAAGCTCCAGCCAGGTCTCTGGTGAGTCGCCAAGTAATGCCGGGTCATACCGCGGGGTATATCCCCGACAGTCTTTGATGTAGCCGAGGTCCCCTTGCCCTACAACGGGATCCTCGGCCGCCCGGCATTAGCCAAGTTCATGGCGGCGTCGCATTACGCCTACAACACGTGAAGATGCCTGGGCCGATGACCATCATCACCGTCCCTTGCGATAAGAAGGATGCGCTGATCTGCGCCGACCTACTCTACCGGGAAGTAGTTGCAGCAGCTGCCGCCAAGGCACTTGCTCCTGCCGCTGAAGCCCCGGGAGGGAAGAAGAAGCCCGGCAAGACCTCTCGCACCCACTCCGGCAAGCGCACCTCTTCGGAGTGTTGTGCTACCGTCGAGGACGTGCAAGAGAGCTCTACCGGCAAGAGCAATAAATTCAGAGCTACGCCACCACAGACCAAGAAGGTGTCCGTTAGGGAGGATGGCACAGGAGGGGCTTTCACCATAAGCTCCACCCTCGATAGCAAATAGGAAGGCACGCTCGTCACCTTCCTGCGGGCGAATGTCAATGTGTTTGCATGGCAAGCATCCGACATCCCCGGTGTTCCCAGGGAGGTGATTGAGCACCACCTAGCTGTCTGTCCTCATGCGCGGCCCGTCAAGCAGAAGGTCAGGAAGCAGGCTCTGGAAAGGCAAGAGTTTATCACAGAGGAGATTAGGAAGTTGGAAGCAGCAGGCTTGGTGAGGGGAGTGCTCCATCCGACGTGGTTGGCCAATCCGGTGGTAGTGCGCAAGGCAAATGGGAAGTGGAGCCTGTGTATTGACTACATAGATATCAATAAGGCTTGTCCTAAGGACCCCTTCCCGTTGCCGCGCATCGACCAGATTGTGGACTCCACGGTCGGGTGTGATTTGTTATCATTTCTCGACGCCTACTCGGGCTACCACCAGATCTTCATGACCAGAGAAGACGAAGAGAAGACAGCATTCACCACCCCATGTGGTACGTATTGCTTTTTACGGATGCCTTTCAGGTTGAAGAGTGCTGGCTCAACGTTTGCAAGAGCGGTCCAAGTTGGTTTTGAACCCCAGCTACATAGAAATATGGAAGCATACATGGATGACATAGTGGTCAAAACCAAGGACAAGGCAACTCTTGTACAAGACTTAGAAGAGACGTTTGCCAACCTGCGCAAGATCAACCTCAAGCTGAACCCTGAGAAGTGTGTCTTCGGCGTTCCGTCCGGCAAACTTCTCGGGTTCTTTGTGTCGCAGCGCGGGATCGAGGCAAACCCAGACAAGATCAAGGCTATCGAGCAGATTGAGGCGCCCAAGCAGATCAAGGATGTGCGTCGGCTCACTGCCTGTGTTGCCGCTATGAGCCGATTCATCTCCAAGTCTGCCGAGCGCGCCCTTCCCTTTTTCAAGATTTTGAAAAAGGCGGGCCCCATGGAGTGGACCCCGGAGGCCGAAGTAGCACTGCAGGATCTGAAGAAATACCTCTCCTCTACACCAGTCCTGGTGGCGCCTAGACCGCAAGAGCCGTTGCTGCTGTATCTGGCAGGGACGAATCAAGTGGTCAGCGCCGCGCTGGTGGCACAAAGGGAGGTCGACGAAGAGGCAGTGGCAACGGCAGGACCGGCGGATGGCACGTCAGAAATTCCCCCGACAGGGCCTGGTGCCGGCGAGGCAAGGCCCCCGGCAGAGTATGACGCCACCGGGGCAGGGCCCGCGCAGCCAAATGAAGTGGTGCAGAAGAAGAAGATGATGCAGCACCCAGTTTACTTTGTCAGCTCCCTCTTGCAGGGGGCTAGGTCAAGGTACTCCGGTGTGCAGAAATTGCTCTTCGGCCTCCTTATGGCCTCGAGGAAGCTTCGTCATTACTTCCAATCCCATGAGATCACTGTCGTCACCCGCCTCCCATTGCAACGGATACTGCACAACCCAGACACAACTGGAAGGATTGTGGAGTGGGCCCTGGAGTTGTCAAGCTTTGGGTTGAAGTTTGAAAGTACTTCGACAATCCAGAGCAGAGACTTGGCGGAGTTCATTGCTGAGTGGACCTCAATGCCCGACGAAGAAATCCAGGAGACCGCTCTCCCCGGTAAGGAAGCAAGTCGCGACTGGATCATGTACTTTGATGGGGCTTTCTCACTACAAGGCGCCGGTGCTGGTGTGCTGCTTGTCGCACCCACCGGAGAGCACCTCAAGTATGTGATCCAGATGCACTTTCCCAGGGAGATGTCCACAAACAACACTGCTGAGTATGAGGGGCTGCTTGCCGGTCTCAGGATCGCGGCGGACCTCGGGGTTAAGAAGCTCATCGTCAGGGGTGATTCACAGCTTGTTGTCAGACAAGTCAACAAAGACTATCAGAGCCCGTTAATGGACGCCTACGTAGATGAGGTGAGGAAGCTGGAGGAGCGCTTCGACGGTATGCAATCGGAGCACGTTCCCCGAGCTGAGAACGACATCGCTAATTACCTGTCAAAGCATGCTGCGTTCAAGCTACCTGTGGAACCAGGTACCTTTCTGCTTTGGTTAACTCAGCCATCTGTCGAACCATCAACCGAGCAGAACAAGCGGAGGAAATCAAGCCCCAGCAAGTACTTTCCCACTGATCCCCCGGGGGGCCGCCGACAAGGGTGTTGCCGTGGATTCTGAGCCTGCCGAGGGACAACTGGCTCCAGCAGGCTGTCAAGCCCTGACCATGGAGACGGCCGCCCCCATGGAAGAAGAGATGCCTTTGGTCCTTGCCGTCGAGCCCCAGGCTCCGGCATGGGCACAACATACTATCCGATTCCTCCAAACAGGGAACCTTCCTGAGGAGCAAGAAGAAGCGGAAAAAGTAGCCCGTCGGTCTGCTCTGTACCAGTTCGTCGATGACGTCCTGTATAGAAAAAGACCGAATGGTGTGAAATTGAAGTCCATCCCCCGGGAGGAAGGACCGGGGCTGTTGGCAGAGATACATGGAGGCATATGTGGCTCCCCCATAGGGTCGAGGGCCCTTGCCGGCAAGGCATTCCAGCAAGGTTTCTTCTGGCCCACCGCCCTCCAGGATGCGACGGCGCTAGTAACCAGGTGTGAAGCGTGCCAGTTCCATTTGAAGAAGCTTCATCAACCATCTCAAGCCCTTCAAACAATTCCTCTCTCCTGGCCATTCTCGGTCTGGGGGCTCGACATCCTGGGCCCTTTCCCCCGCGCTGTCGGGGGCTTTGAGTACTTGTACGTTGCAATCGACAAGTTCACAAAGTGGCCAAAGGTGGAGGCAGTGAGGAAGGTGACTGCACAGTCAGCCGTCAAGTTCTTCAAGGGACTAGTGTGCCGTTTTGGTGTGCCAAACAGAGTCATCACCGACAACGACACACAGTTCACAAGCCGCACCTTCATGCAATACATCCAAGACCTCGGCAGCAAGGTCTGTTTCGCGTCCGTGGCACATCCACGGAGCAACGGCCAGGCGGAGAGGGCAATTGCTGAAGTGTTACGAGGCCTGAGGATGAAGACTTTTGACAGGCTGCGCAAGAGTGGAAGGCACTGGATTGATGAGTTATCGGTGGTTCTTTGGTTGATCAGAACGACACCAAATCGAGCTACCGACCAGACGCTCTTTGCCCTGGTTTACGGGGCAGAAGCAGTTCTCCCCACGGAACTCACATACGGGTCACCTCGAGTGCTCGCTTATGACGAGCTTGGGCAAGAGAAATTGCGGCAAGATGACGCAACGCTCCTTGAGGAAGATCGTCTTCGGGCGGCTATGAGAGTAGCACGCTACCAGCAAGCCTTGCGCCGCTACCATAGCCGCAAGGTTCATGCTCGAAGCTTTGAGGAAGGCGACCTTGTTCTTCGGCGCGTTCAGTCGGCCAAGAATTCCAACAAGTTGACGCCGAAGTGGGAAGGCCCTTATCGGGTAATACGAGTCACCAGACTTGGCGCAGTCTGCCTGGAGACCGAAGATGCTGTCCCAGTGAGCAACTCCTGGAACATCGAACATCTTCGCAAATTTTACCCATGAGGCATGGTTTGCCGGGCCGCCCGGCAAGCCACCTTATGTACAAGCTTTGCCCACAAGGCATGTAACCCTCTGTACAAAGCCAGGCGTAGACCCTGAGCATAAATAAACGAAGCGCTGGCGCCCTAAGTTATAGCATGCATGCCAGGTTTAAGTCTCTCCCTCGGTTAGGGTTGGTAGTGCTTGGCGGTGACTAACCCCTAGCCTAGAGGTCGAGTTCGCGTCTTTCTGTCTTCTTTGGTTCGCAGGGCACACGGACGCTTCTGCTGAGCCGCTTGGGTGAAAGAGGACGTACCGGTGCCTCGGCCCTGGCAAACCAAGACTACCGGGGGCTGAAGATACAAGGATCCAACCCCGGCAAGCCAAGGTTGCCAGGAGCAGCGGATTCAGATAAGTCTTTCATCCCCTGTTATGCATTTCCGTATAGAACTAGGACATGTGAAGCCGCGTTTATATTCTTAGACCACCGTGCTCCCCTTTTCCTGTACCCGGGAGCTATCCCCCTGGGTCGGAACTTGGTCGTAGTCGCGGTGGCAAGAAAATAAACGAGGGGCCTAACTCTACTTCACCCCTGCCTCCGCCAAAAGCGTGAGAATGGTCGACTGAAGTGGGGGGACGGCAAGGCCTGTTGCCGGGCGACAATGTTTATCTTGAAAGTAACAAGGATTCATTCCTTGGCATGGGCCTCGCCCACGCACAAAGAAACCCGGCAAACACCCTTTTTCATTAAAAACATCCCATACAGGTACAGTTCATATGGAATTAAAAATGAGCAACGGGATTACAAATCTTAAAATTAATAAGTGCCCACAGGCTTACATACTAAAAAGAGATAAGGTGCCCGTAATCCTTTTCTTGTCCCTCTCCTCAGAAGGTAGAACAAGGCAACAGGAGGGCAGAAAGAGCGCCTAGGCAAGGTAGGAGGAGCAGAAGGCACTAAGAGAACATCATGGTGCCGGGAAAGGAGCTGGAAGACGAGGCAGTGGGCCGGCAATACGCGACGAAGGCGTCGGTGCCCGCGTACTCCAACTTGATGGCCGCCACCCGCCTTCTTTGCCTTCTCCGGCCCTCCTACGCCAGCCGCCCAAGGAGACGACAGGGAGCGTCCTGATGGAGAGCTTGGCGAGGATGGCCCTCGGCAGGGCGCGAGGCTGAGGGAGGGGCGGCACGGTCAGTCGGAGTCGGAGTCGGCATCCTGCTGCTCGACTCCCTCGTCATCACTGTCACTGTCCTCCTCGTCACTCCCGCTCGAGGAGGAATCTTCATCGTCCGAGGAGCTCTCCACGCAGCACTTTAGACGAGTTCCAAGATCTCCAAAGACCTTGACGGAGAGCAGGCCGCCCTCCATTAACTTGAAATAGAGGACGAGCCCCGCCGTCAGGCTGTGGATGTGGGCAAACGTCTTCCATCCACGACAGAGGTACATGACGTGAGGGGCGGGGAAGTCAACATCGACCCGTACCGCCGTTCCCGCAGCCCCTCATGTGCAGCCTGAGGGTCTGGGGCGGATCGAGCTCCATCTCCCGAGCAAATGGGGAGGGGAGGCGGAGGCGACGACGCGGTGGCCGACGCAACCTGATGAAGAACTCGCGAGGCTGGTCCCCGACGTGGCCCTCCATCGCGGGGGGCACCGCTGGTGGCGGCACGGCCATCGCACCGCCTCGTCCCCCACTCCCCCGACTGCCGCAGCGACCTCGGCCTCGCCCCTCCCCCTTCCTCTCGTGGCCGTCCCCGCTGCCATGGGCTCGTAGGAAGGAGGAACACGCTGTCGAGCGGCGACCCTCGCCGCCACCGTCGAAGGCCCAGCACCACCTCTCGCCATGGCAGGTGGAAGAAAGGAGCGAAGGTAGAAGAGGATGGATACTGAAGGAATGTGGAGTGATGTCCCCCTCCCCCTCCTTATAAAGGGGCGGGGTCGAGGCTCGGCCGCCCCAGTCGGCCAATCCAGCCATCGGAGGCGCGGGGAATCAGGACCGACCCGCTGCCCCAATCAGCGACGGCCCGGTTTCCCGCCCCCACCGCCTGCCACCTGCATGGAGGACGCGTGGCGAGTGGGCAGGATCAAAAGGACGGGTGAGGCGACCGTTCCCCGCCCCGTGATCGTGGGGCATGGGCGCCTTGAAGACCGCGACCCGAGTCCGCTTAGTAAATGAGCCGTGCCTCCCTCTTTTTATGGGGAAGGCGCGAGCCGCCTCTTTACCACGATGTGACGCATGCATGCGGGAATCGCCCCATGCATGACCCCCACGTCACGCTCAACCCTCCACATCGCGCATTCAACACGGGTCGTGGGGAAGTGCAGCGGGCGAAAAATTACTGTGGTAAAATCCCGCCCTGACTGCCCGTGCACCGTTTTGGGCCTGGCCCAACAACGTGTCGTGCTTATGTGTGGCCCAGGCCCGGGGGCTCCTGTCGGTGTACAAAAGTAGGGGCACTCCTTTGTACCCCTTTACTTGTGCACTGACAGTCAGAGCCGCGCCCACGGCCACGCTAAGCAGGGCAGAGGTGGGAAACCGGAAAGAAGCCGTAGGCACAAGGCGACCAGAGGCAACGCCAAGACCAGAAACGCGGGAGAGCAAGGGGGCAAGGTGGACTCCCCCGGCAAGACCCTTGCCGGGGCGGCTTCCAGGGCCCTGACAAGAGCCTTGCCGGGGCAACTTGCCCAACACCAGCAGAGCAAGCCACCCTCGAGCCCAAAGGTTCCGAACGCTGTCAACAACTACGTTGGAACCAGGGCTCGGGAGGCACCTCCGTGGTGGCATGCAGATCTTCATCAAGATCATAAACATGTGAGATCAGATGAGGACCAGAAGACGGCGACCCTCGGCAGGATCCCAGCCGAGGGAATCCACAAGACCCCCGGCAAGCGCCTTGCCGGGGACGACTGCAACGCCATAGCAAGACCTTGCCGGGCCCCCGGCAAGACCCTTGCCGAAGGTGTCAGCGGGGCCACTACCAGGCCCGCGCCAGCCAAGACTCCGCCGCCGTTCGCATACAGCTGCCAGCCCAACCAGCTGGGCAGGCACCTGCGTGGCAACATGCAGCTTCCAGGCCAACTCAGCAAGCACCTGCGTGGTGACATGCAGATCTTCATGAAGACCCTGCCACCGCGCCACCTCAGCAGCCTGCCTGCCTACATGGCACCGCACGCATCGCTGGCCTGGGCACGTGTCGAAGCGAGACGGAGTGGCGACGGACGGGACGGGCCTCGTTCCCGTCCCCGATAAAGCTAATGGACACCTAAGTAGCGCATTTAATGCACTTTGTCCCGTAATGCCGGGCGATAAGCTCGCGCACTGTACACCTTTCCACCTCCTGTGTGCCACTGTGGCGACCCCTTTTCGACTATAAAAGGAGGCTCGAGGCATACTGGAGGGGGATTCGGCTCTTTGGAACTAGGCAGCCATCGTAGCTAGTTCGAAAGCTCAAGAACACTCAATACATCCACCAAAGCAGTACTAGGGTATTACGCATCCTCGCGGCCCGAACCAGGGTAAACGATCTTTGTGCTAGCTTCTGGACCTGCTCTCCTCACGACCCCGCGCCCGCCGACCGTAGAAGGGAGTCCAGTGATCCCATAGGTGTCGCTCCCACCGACAATCGGAGTATGTGGCTTTATCACCCTCACTTAGCCATAGGAGTTTGACAATAGAAATGTAGGCGTAGCCCCTAGCTAGTATTTAATCTGGACTAGGGTGCTGTAGACACCTGATCGGGTGAAGGCCGGTCCGTCGCATGAGGCGGAAAAATCGCAAAAGATTTTTAACCTCCGAAGAGCTGACCAGCTCTCGCCGCATCATGACAGTCAGTTTTCGGCTTTCTCTACTGAGTTGTTTGCTCGGATAAATCTGAAACACAATCGTAGTAGTTCTCCCTTTACTACCCTAGCCGATAGAACGGAACGTAAGGTAGCAAGCACAGGAGCCGGGCAACCCAACTATTGACCAAAGACATGATTCGGAGCCGATGCATATAATGCTAAAATTCGGGGTGCCGAACTGTACTATAAAAGTGTTCAGACTTTGCTGCCATAGTATGGGGCGCAATGAAGCCCCTGGCCAATTTAAAGCGTACCAAAGTGTACGGGTGCGATCGATAAGAATAGCGAAATAAAATGAAGTAGTAAGCTAATGCCACATAAGTTGGGCCGCAAACTGATTCCATTATAGTTTGATTAGTATGTCAAAGCGTATTTGTATAAATAGTGCGATAAGCAACATGGCTATTTAACATGCCAAGATCAAGGGGAAGCTGCGTGCGGGTCCTGAAAACAGGTAGAATGATCGTTAAGGGGAACATCTAGAGATTCCTCCGCACATATATGCTGCTTGCTGCCTTGGTATATCCATCCTTCAAAAGGACTGATGATCAGGCTGTCGGAAAGCGCCTGTAGAGAGGAAACCTGAAAAAAGAAAAAGGAAGGTACGTGTGCCCAGGGAAGGTCGAGCCATATTATGGACCACAATCTAGTTATGCTTCTATCTCTGTCCATGGTATTTTGAGTGCGTAGTGATGTACGCGCGGTACGTATGCCGCCATTTGGTCGGGACTGGGAACGGAGGCCGAATTGCTAGTCTGACTCATGACGAGTTGGACTGTCCCACTGCAGAGTAGTCCGGACTCGTTTGACAGTGTCCGCCGAATTAGAGTTCGGCTTGATAAGGCCGCTCTATACTTCTGCTGCTAGGGCTGCAGTGTGCTCCTCACTACGGAGGGAGCGCTCCGTGTTTCCATTGACTGTTATGACACCGCGTGGTCCGGGCATCTTGAGCTTGAGATAAGCATAGTGTGGCACCACATTAAATCGAGCGAATGTGGTTCGTCCGAGCAGTGCGTGATAGCCACTTCGGAAGGGGACGATGTCGAAGGTTAACTCTTCGCTTTGGAAGTTGTCCGGGGATCCGAAGACGACCTCCAATGTGATTGAGCCCGTGCAACGGGCTGCTACACCTGGTATAACTCCTTTAAAGGTGGTTTTGGTGGGCTTGATCCTTGATGGATCGCTGCCCATTTTGCGCACTGTATCCTGATAGAGCGGGTTGAGGCTGCTGCCGCTGTCCATGAGGACTCGCGTGAGGTGGAATCCATCAATTATTGGGTCGAGGACCAGTGCGGTTGAACCGCCATGATGTGTACTGGTCGGATGGTCCCTGCGATCGAAGGTGATCGGGCATGACGACCATGGATTGAATTTTGGGGCGATTGGCTCTATCGTGTAGACGTCCCTAAGCGCGTGTTTGCGCTCCCTCTTGGGGATATGGGTAGCGTATATCATGTTCACCATTTTAACCTGAGGGGGAAACTTCTTATGTCCCCCTGTGTTCGGTGGACGGGGCTCCTCGTCATCGTCCTCACTTTGCGACCCCTTGTCCTTGTTCTCGGCATTTAACTTCCTGGCCTGTTTAAAGACCCAACAACTTCTGTTAGTATGATTGGCTGGCTTATCAGGGGTGCCGTGTATCTGACACGGACGATCGAGTATGCGGTCCAAGTTGGATGAGCCCGGATTGTTCCTTTTAAATGGCTTCTTCCGCTGGCCGGACTTGGAGCCACTGAATCCGGCGTTGATCGTCGTGTCATCGGTATTGTTATCGTTACTTCGACGCTTGTGTCTGTTGCGTCGGGGCTTGCCGTTGCTCTTTCTGGCTTTGGAGGTGCCAGGTTCGCTTGCATTGTTATTGCTATGGGCTAGCCAGCTATCTTCGCCCGCGCAAAAGCGGGTCATGAGTGCCGTGAGGGCTGCCATGGACTTCGGCTTTTCCTGGCCGAGGTGCGGGCGAGCCATTCATCGCGGATGCTGTGTTTAAAGGCCGCTAGGGCTTCGGCATCCGGACAGTCGACGATCTGGTTCTTTTTAGTTAAGAACCTAGTCCAGAATTTCCTGGCTGACTCTCCGGGCTATTGGACTGTGTGACTTAGGTCATCGGCATCCGGGGGTCGGACGTATGTACCTTGGAAGTTATCGCGAAAGGCGTCTTCGAGGTCCTCCCAGCTGCCAATGGAGTTTTCGGGCAGGCTGTTCAACCAGTGCCGAGCTGGTCCCTTGAGTTTTTGTGGGAGGTATTTGATGGCGTGAAGATCATCACCGCGGGCCATATGAATATGGAGAAGAAAATCTTTGATCCATACCGCGGGGTCTGTTGTCCCATCATATGATTCGATATTCACGGGTTTAAACCCTTCTGGGAATTCGTGCTCCATTACTTCATCAGTGAAGCAAAGGGGGTGTGCGGCGCCTCTATATCGGTCCACGTCGCGACGTAGCTCGGATGGAGTTCATCTGCAGTTTTTGGCCCGGGTGTGATTATGCTTGTCACGTCCGGCTAGATAGCCGTCGTCGCATGTCGGGGCACACCCCCGCGATCCGTAGATCGATCTGGTCTGTCCTGCTCTACTGTCCAGGTCCTGCCGCAGGTCGTATGTATATCCCCGAGTTGTTTTATCTCTGCCTCTACGGCGAGGTAGTACGGGCTGGTGTTCGGCTTGAGTTGCCGCTTTGTCCCGGCCACGTGGTGGTCGATCAGCCGCATTACGCGTTGATGGCACGGGTTCAAGTGCCTTGTCATCAAATTGAGGTAGCAATTTGCGCTTCGGGTAACTTTTGGTTGGGCGCTCGAGGCCGTATTCCTCTGCTGCCAGGATATTAGTCCATCTACCGTTGAGTAGATCTTGATCGGCTTGAAGCTGCTGCTGCTTCTTTTTCAGACTCCTTGCAGTGGCTATTAGCTGGCGCTTAAAGCGCTCCTGCTCGAGAGGTTCCTCAGGCACGATAAAATCCTCGTTTCCGAGGCTCACCTCATCCTCAGAGAGCGGAAGGTAATTACTGTCCTCCGGGTCTTCGTTTACGGCCTATTCATCAGGGCTGACTCGCCCATCTTCCCGTTCGTCCTGTTCAGATGTTGGCTCTGCGGGGTCTTCATTGTCTTCGGCATCATCTAGAGTATTTTTTTCTCCTATGCCGGTATTGCTGTCTTTTCCACGGCGTGAGTTAGAGCGGCGCCGCTGTCGTTGGCGCTTTGGTTGTATCTCAGGAGGTTTATCCTCGACTGGGTCTTCTTTGTCATCGCCGTTAGCTTCTTTGGGTGTATCCACCATGTACACGTCATACGAAGAGGTGGCCATCCAGCGTCTGGTAAACGGCGGGTTTTGGGCCTCCTCTTCTCCGGCATCGTCGTCCATACCGTCGATGTTTTCGGAGTCGTAATCGAGCATGTCTGTTAAGTCCTCGACAGTGGCTATAAAGTGGGTGGTGGGTGGGACGTAAAATTCCCTGCTCTCAGCCCCTAGTCCGGGCTGGGCATAGTTCGGACGTTGCTCCTCTGTGATGACAAGGGATCGCATTAAGTCCAGAGCCTCGCTTAAAGGCGAGGTTTGGCCCAAGAGAAGAGAGCCCGTGGAGTGCGGCGAGAGGGAGACTCCTTGGCCGAACTCACACGATGCTAACTCCGAGGATTCGGAGCCAGTGTCCGGAGAAAGGTCCGGCTTCATGATGGTTGCCAGCGACACTACTTCCCCCGGCTCTCCCACAATGGGCCTAGTGGCCGCCGATAGTCCGGCGGATTCAGGAAGCCCGTCTTCGGACCCGGCGATGCGCTCTATTTCTAAGGCCAGAGCGGAGGTTCGGGGCATGAATCCTTGGAGGATCAAGTCTCCTCAGATATCAGCGACATAGTCCAGATTTCCAAAACTAATCTGGTGGCCTGGGGCGTAGCTGTCGATCTGCTCTAGATGGCCAAGCGAGTTGGCCCGCAGTGCGAAGCTGCCGAACACGAAGATCTGGCCGGGAAGGAGAACTTCCCCCAGGACAGCATTGTTGTAGATGATTGATGGAGCCATCGAACCTCTTGATGATGATGCAGCGGAACTCTCAATGGAAGCACCAATGTCGGTGTCAAAACCGGCGGATCTCGGGTAGGGGGTCCCGAACTGTGCGTCTAAGGTCGATGGTAACAGGAGACAGGGGACACGATGTTTACCCAGGTACGGGCCCTCTCTATGGAGGTAATACCCTACTTCCTGCTTGATTGATCTTGATGAATATGAGTATCAGAAGAGTTGATCTACCATGAGATCGTAATGGCTAAAACCCTAGAAGTCTAGCCTGTATGATTATGATTGCCCCTACAGACTAAACCCTCCAGTTTATATAGGCACCTTAGGGGACTAGGGTTGTACAAAGTCGGTTACAGAGAAAGGAATCTTCATATCCGAATGCCAAGCTTGCCATCCACGCCAAGGAGAGTCCTATCCGGACATGGGAGAGAGTCTTTTGTCTTGTATCTTCACGGCCCATCAGTTCGGCCCAAGTCACATAGGTCGGATGCCCGATGACCCCTTAATCCAGGACTCCCTCAGTGAAGGAGGAATCACCCTCATTGACCACGACCGAATAGCTACACTACAGAGTTGTCATCAGGAGTGCGTATGAGGTTCCACCCTCGGCACTCAATGGTAACTCTGCAGAGTCGAGCAACAAAAAGGGGCGTGATGTGATGTGAGGTGTCGGGCTCTGGCCGTCGATCACGTTGATCGAGTCGTTGATGATGAAGTAGGGGCAACAAGGACAAGGTGGGGGTCACTGATGGATCACTAACCAACTTATACTAAGCAGTTTAGGATAAGTAGGTAAGGTAACAATAAGCAAGTTACAAAAACAGGCTATGCATCAGAATAGGAGCAAACAATAACAGTAGCAAAATCTAATGCAAGCATGAGACAATGGAATGGGCGATATCGGGATGATTAAAGGGGGGGCTTGCCTGGAAGCTCCCCTGAAAGGGAAGAAGGGGTCGTCGTCGACGTAGTCGATCACAGCGGCATCGGCAGCGGTCTCGGGGTCTACCAGAGAGAAGAGGGGGAAGAAACAGTAAATACAGAGCAAACAAATGCATGACATGCAATAATCAGTGCTAGGGGGTGCTCTAACGCAATGCTACACGATGCCGGCGAAGGGGGATAACATCCGGGAATGTTTCCCCGAAGTTTGGCATTTTCGCACGAATGAACCGGAGGGGAAAGGTTCGATGTTCGCTATGCAAGGGACGTGTGGCAGACGAACGGACTGCATATTCGGATTAGTCTCGTCGTTTTGAGCAACTTACATGTATAAAACTTTTTCATCCGAGCTATAGATTATTTTATATGATTTAACAAAGTTTTAAACATTTTTTGAATTTATTTTAATTCGAAAATAAACAACAAATTGCTACGGGTACCCAGCTCTATATACACAAAAGTGCACACAGAGGATGACAAGTGGGCCAGGGATCCTGATACGTCTCCGTCGTATCTATAATTTTTGATTATTCCATGCCAATATTATACAACTTCCATATACTTTTGGCAACTTTTTATACTATTTTCGGGACTAACATATTGATCCAGTGCCCAGTGCCAGTTCCTGTTTGTTGCATGTTTTATGTTTCGCAGAAACCCCATATCAAACGGAATCCAAACGGGATAAAAACGGACGGAGAATATTTTTGGAATATTTGGAGAATTCCGAAAGAAGAATCAATGCGAGACGGTGCCTGAGGGGGGCACGAGGCAGGGGGCGCGCCCCACCCCCTGGGCGCGCCCCTGACCCTCGTGGGGCCCCCGTAAGGCGGTTGCTGCTCTACTTTGGACGCAAGAAAACTAATTTTTGGAGAAAAATCTAGGCGAAGGTTTCAATCCAATCGGAGTTACGGATCTCCCTATATATATATGAAACGGTGAAAGGGCAGAAAATCAGAACGCAGAAACAGAGAGAGACAGAGAGACAGATCCGATCTCGGAGGGGCTCTCGCCCCTCCCATGCCATGGAGGCCAAGGACCAGAGGGGAAACCCTTCTCCCATCTAGGGAGGAGGTCAAGGAAGAAGAAGAAGAAGAAGGGGGCCCCTCTCCCCCTCTCTTCCGGTGGCGCCGGAACACTGCCGTGGCCACCATCATCATCACCGCGATCTTCACCAACACCTCTGCCATCTTCACCAACATCTCCATCACCTCCCCCCCTCTATCTACAGCGGTCCACTCTCCCGCAACCCGCTGTACCCTCTACTTGAACATGGTGCTTTATGCTTCATATTATCCAATGATGTGTTGCCATCCTATGATGTCTGAGTAGATTTTCGTTGTCCTATCGGTGGTTGATGAATTGCTATGATTGATTTAATTTTCTTGTGGTTATGTTGTTGTCCTTTGGTGCCCATCATATGATCGCGCGCGTGGATCACATCATAGGGTTAGTTGTATGTTGATAGGACTATGTATTGAAGGGCAAGAGTGAGAGAAGCTTCAACCTAGCATAGAAATTGATGCATACGGGATTGAAGGGGGACCAATATATCTTAATGCTATGGTTGGGTTTTACCTTAATGAGCGTTAGTAGTTGCGGATGCTTGCTAATAATTCCAATCATAAGTGCATAGAATTCCAAGTCAGGGATGACATGCTAGCAGTGGCCTCTCCCACATAAAACTTGCTATCGGTCTAGTAAAGTAGTCAATTGCTTAGGGACAATTTCGCAACTCCTGCCACCCCTTTTCCACACTCGCTATATTTACTTTATTGTGTCTTTATCTAAACAGCCCCTAGTTGGGAAAATTTTGTTTTTGCCACTCTAGATTTTGCCAATTTTTGTTATGCCATTCTAGATTTTGACATTTCACTTTTGCCACTCCTAGCTTTTGCCAATTATCACAATTGCCATTCCGTGGCAAAAGCAAAATAATTTTATTTCATTTTTGCCACTCTTAGCTTTTGATATGTATCACAATTGCCACTCTAAAAATTTTGTTTTTGCCATGGGAATGGCAATTGTGATAATTGTCAAAAACTAAGAGTGGCAAAAGTGAAATGTCAAAATCTAGAGTGGCATAAGGAAAATTGGCAAAATCTAGAGTGGCAAAAAAAAAATTTTCCCTTCTTATTTACGTGCTCTTTATTATCTTGCAGACCTATCCAACAACACCTACAAAGTACTTCTAGTTTCATACTTGTTCTAGGTAAAGCGAACGTTAAGCGTGCGTAGAGTTGTATCGGTGGTCGACAGAACTTGAGGGAATATTTGTTCTACCTTTAGCTCCTCGTTGGGTTCGACACTCTTTACTTATCGAAAGAGGCTACAATTGATTCCCTATACTTATGGGTTATCAGGTCCCAGTTGACCCAGTCAACAACCCAGTCAGAGTTGACCGGTCAAAGTGAATAGTGTCAGTGGGACCCAGCTGACATAGACAGTAGCTAACTTTATTTTGGTTATTTATTTTAATCTCCAGGGGACCCACATGTCATCTACACATAGGCTAAACTAGCCACTAATTAACCCCAAACCTAAGCTAATCAGGACCGACCACACTAGTAGCAGCAAAAAGCAATCGGTAGCAGGCAATGTAGCCGGACCAAACAAGCAGCAGCGGCGTTGCAAAAAGAAGCAGAAGAAACAAGCAATAGCCGCGACAGTCTAGCAACAGAAGGAAGCAACGGAGCAGTGCTAGTAGCAAGGAGCAGTACCAGCGGCAAGAGCAGCAGTAGAGAGCAGCGGCAATAGGTGTGGGCGCGCGGCCGGGAGCAGCAGCCAAAGCAGCACAGCAGCCGGAACAGCGAGCAGAGTAGCGAAGCAGCGAGCAGCCGCAGCGGTTGGCGAGCAGCAGCAAGCCGCGGCGAGGCTACGCGCGGGCGCGCGCGCATAACAGTGGCAGCAGGCGCAGCGGCACGCCAAGGGCGGCTGGACGCGGGCACGGCCACAAACACGGGTGGACGCGCGCAAGCATGTACAGAAGTGTGGGGGCACGTGCAGGTGCAACCTCGTTCCGACGAGCTCACGGATGAGGCGGACAGGTCCTGACCAAGCTCAACTCGAGCTCGCGGCCATGGTGGCCGTCGGCGGCAACGGGATCTGGGCTACGGCTCAAATGAACAGGGAGGAAGAGGTGGGATGGGGCTGCTCACCGGGCCCTGCACACGTGCTAAAGCGGGCTTGGGCAGGGCTTGCCAGAGTCGGAATCGTCGGCAAGGAATTGCCAGTGTGGGATGTACAACTTTGATAATCCTGAGAAAACCTCATTCAATTATGTAATGGGAGACACATTGGACCAACGTGAATACTTTAGGGATTATCGCTTGACTCAAAAAGGGAAACTATTATGGGATCAAATTTATATGTTGAAGTGGTATGCTCGGCAAGTATGCTTGAGATATGATTATACTTGTTGCTCTAGGATGAAGGCTCCACACCTTCCCTTTTCATGCAAATTTAATGATAATGAAACCTTGGCTTCTTATGCTAGAGGTATATATGATTACTATGATGTGGAACAAATAGAAGAATTTGTTGCTTTTATGGGTGCTTATGAAATTGAATCTATGTTCAAAGAGTTTGAAAATCTTTATGATGCTGTTTATAGACCTAAAAATTTAGCTATCCTTAAATATTGCTATGCCAATTATGAATTCAATTCCGATATTGATGCATTTATTGAGAAAGTCTCCGCTGTCCAAGAAGAGACTAATATTTTGCAGGAATCTATGGAAGAAGAAATTGATGAAATTGTGACCTCATTGGATGAAAAAGATGAGGAGGAGAGCGAAGAACAAAAGGAGGAAGAGCGGATTAGCTACCCATGCCCACCTTCTAATGAGAGTAACTCTTCAAGTCATACATTGTTTAATTTCCCTTCGTGCTTACCAAAGGATGATTGCAATGATGATTATTATGATCCCATTGATTCTTTTGAAATATCCCTTTTTGATGATGCTTGCTATGCTTGTGGCCAAGATGCCAATATGAATTATGCTTATGGAGATGAACTTGCTATAGTTCCTTATGTTAAACATGAAATTGTTGCTATTTCACCCACGCATGATAGTCCTATTATGTTTTTGAATTCTCCAAACTACACTATATCGGAGAAGTTTGCACTTATTAAGGATTATATTGATGGGTTGCCTTTTACCGTTGCACATGATGATTTTGATGAATATAATATGCATGTGCTTGCTGCTCCTACTTGCAATTATTATGAGAGAGGAACTATATCTCCACCTCTCTATGCTTCCAACATGATAAAATTGCAAGAAACTGTTTATACTATGCATTGGCCTTTAATATGTGTGCATGAATTGTTCTTTTATGACATGCCAATGCATAGGAAGAGAGTTAGGCTTCGTCTTTGCTTGATATATGTTACTTTGTGCTCACTAATAAATGCCAAATCATTGTTAATTGAAATTGGCTTTGATATACCTTGGGATCCAGGTGGATCCATTACTTGAGCACTATATGCCTAGCTTAATGTCTTTAAAGAAAGCGCTGCCAGGGAGTCAACCCGGAAGTTTTAGAGAGTCATTTATTTTTGTTGAGTGCTTTCATATAGTTTAAAAACAAAAAAAATAAAGAGGGGAACCCAAAACTTTTCAAAAAGAAAAGTGAAAGTGAGATAGACAAGCATTGTGAAAGTGGGGGACGTCCTTGAACTTTGTTCATGCCCATGGAAACTTTGTGAATCTTGACTACAAAATCTTTTCAACAAAAATAATTATCCCCTTGGACAATTCCATTGTATTATATAAATAATGTGCCAAGGTTTGCCTTTAGGATGTTTACAATGCTTGTTGATTTGTACGGTGCAGGACAAAAACTTTGGCTGTAGTGCGCGCTTTTTAATATTTTACTGGAACGTCAAATGGTTCTGATTCTTTCTGAAATGTCTTTCTATACAAATTGTTTATTTTTCCTAATTTTGGTAGAATTTTTGGAGTATCAGAAGTATGGTGAATGTTCAGATTATTACAGACTGTTCTGTTTTAGACAGATTCTGTTTTTTGATGCATAGTTTGCTTGTTTTGATGTAACTATTGATTTATATCAGTGGATTAAGCCATGAAAAGGTTATATTACAGTAGCTAAAATGCAAAAAAAATATGAATTGGTTTGCAACAGTACTTAGAGTAGTGATTTGCTTTATTATACTAACGGATCTTACCGAGTTTTCTGTTGAAGTTTTGTTTGGATGAAGTGTTCGATGATCGAGAAGGCTCGATGTGAGAAGAAGGAAGAGAGGCAAGAGCTCAAGCTTGGGGATGCCCAAGGCACCCCAAGTAAATATTCAAGGAGACTCGAGCGTCTAAGCTTGGGGATGCCCCGGAAGGCATCCCCTCTTTCTTCAACAAGTACCGGTATGTTTTCGGATTCGTTTCGTTCATGCGATATGTGCAATCTTGGAGCGTCTTTTGCATTTAGTTTTCACTTTTATTTTATGCACCATGCTGGTATGAGATAGTCCTTGGTTGATTTATAAAATGCCATTGCACTTCACTTATATATTTTGAGTATGGCTTTATAGAATGCTTCATGTGCTTCACTTATATCATTTGAAGTTTGGATTGCATGTTTCTCTTCACGTAGAAAACCGCCATTTGTAGAATGCTCTTTTGCTTCACTTATATTTGTTAGAGCGTGGGAATATCTTTTGTAGAAAGAATTAAACTCTCTTGCTTCACTTATATCTATTTAGAGAGATGACAGGAATTGGTCATTCACATGGTTAGTCATAAAATCCTACATAAAACAAGTAGATCACTGAATATGATATGTTTGATTCCTTGCAATAGTTTTGCAATATAAAGATGGCGATATTAGAGTCATGCTAGTGGGTAGTTGTAGATGGTAGAAATACTTGTGTTGAGGTTTGTGATTCCCGTAGCATGCACGTATGGTGAACCGTTATGTAACGAAGTCGGAGCATGAGGTATTTATTGATCGTCTTCCTTATGAGTGGCGGTCGGGGACGAGCGATGGTCTTTTCCTACCAATCTATCCCCCTAGGGGCATGCGTAGTAGTACTTTGCTTCGAGGGCTAATAAACTTTTGCAATAAGTATATGAGTTCTTTATGACTAATGTGAGTCCATGGATTATACGCACTCTCACCCTTCCATCATTGCTAGCCTCTTCGGTACCGTGAATTGCCCTTTCTCACCTGAGAGTTGGTGCAAACTTCGCCGGTGCATCCAAACCCCGTGATATGATACGCTCTATCACACATAAGCCTCATTATATCTTCCTCAAAACAGCCACCATACCTACCTATCATGGCATTTCCATAGCCATTCCGAGATATATTGCCATGCAACTTCCATCATCATCATATACATGACTTGAGCATTTATTGTCATATTGCTTTGCATGATCGTAAGATAGCTAGCATGATGTTTTCATGGCTTGTTCGTTTTTTGATGTCATTGCTACGCTAGATCATTGCACATCCCGGTACACCGCCGGAGGCATTCATATAGAGTCATATCTTTGTTCTAGTATCGAGTTGTAATGTTGAGTTGTAAGTAATAAAAGTGTGATGATCATCATTATTAGAGCATTGCCCCCCCCCCAAAAGAGAGAGGCCAAAGAAGCCTAAATAAAAAAAAGGGCCAAAAAAGCCCGCAAAAAAGAGAAGAAAAAAAAGAGAAAAAGGGGCGATGTTACTATCCTTTTACCACACTTGTGCTTCAAAGTAGCACCATGTTCTTCATGATAGAGAGTCTCTTGAGTTATCACTTTCATATACTAGTGGGAATTTTCATTATAGAACTTGGCTTATATATTCCGATGATGGGCTTCCTCAAATGCCCGAGGTCTTCATGAGCAAGCAAGTTGGATGCACAACACTTAGTTTCCAGTTTGAGCTTTCACACACTTATAGCTCTTAGTGCATCCGTTGCATGGCAATCCCTACTCCTCACATTGACATCAATTGATGGGCATCTTCATAGCCCGTTGATTAGCCATGTCGATGTGAGACTTTCTCTTTTTTTTTGTCCTCTCCATAAAACCCCCATCATATTATTCTATTCCACCTATAGTGCTATATCCATGGCTTGCGCTCATGTATTGCGTGAGGGTTGAAAAGGCTGAAGCGCATTAAAAAGTATGAACCAATTGCTCGGCTTGTCATTGGGGTTGGGCATGATGTGAATATTTTGTGTGGTGAAGATGGAGCATAGCCAGACTATATGATTTTGTAGGGATAACTTTCTTTGGCCTTGTTATTTTGAAAAGACATGATTGCTTTATTAGTAGGCTTGAAGTATTATTGTTTTTATGTCAAATGATAGACTATTGCTTTGAATCACTCGTGTCTTAATATTCACGCCATGATTAGATATATGATCAAGATTATGCTAGGTAGCATTCCACATCAAAAATTATCTTTTTTTCATTTACCTACTCGAGGACGAGCAGGAATTAAGCTTGGGGATGCTGATATGTCTCCGTCGTATCTATAAGTTTTGATTGTTCCATGCCAATATTATACAACTTCCATATACTTTTGGCAACTTTTTATACTATTTTTGGGACTAACATATTGATCCAGTGCCCAGTGCCAGTTCCTGTTTGTTGCATGATTTATGTTTCGCAGAAACCCCATATCAAACGGAATCCAAACGGGATAAAAACAGACGGAGAATATTTTTGGAATATTTGGAGAATTCCGGAAGAAGAATCAACGCGAGACGGTGCCCGAGGGGGGTACGAGGCAGGGGGGGCGCCCCTGACCTCATGGGCTCCCCGTAAGGCGGTTGCTGCTCTACTTTGGACGCAAGAAAACTAACTTTAGGAGAAAAATCTAGGCGAATGTTTCAATCCAATCGGAGTTACGGATCTCCATATATATACGAAACGGTGAAAGGGCAAAAAAACAGAACGTAGAAACAGAGAGAGACAGAGAGATAGATCCAATCTCGGAGGGGCTCTCTCCCCTCCCATGCCATGGAGGCCAAGGACCAGAGGGGAAACCCTTCTCCCATCTAGGGAGGAGGTCAAGGAAGAAGAAGAAGAAGGGGGCCCCTCTCCCCCTCTCTTCCGGTGGCGCCGGAACGCTGCCGTGGCCACCATCATCATCACCGCGATCTTCACCAACACCTCCGCCATCTTCACCAACATCTCCATCACCTCCCCCCCTCTATCTACAGCGGTCCACTCTCCCGCAACCCGCTGTACTCTCTACTTGAACATGGTGCTTTATGCTTCATATTATTATCCAATGATGTGTTGCCATCCTATGATGTCTAAGTAGATTTTCTTTGTCCTATCGGTGGTTGATGAATTGCTATGATTGATTTAATTTGCTTGTGGTTATGTTGCTGTCCTTTGGTGCCCATCATATGAGCGCGCGTGTGGATCACACCATAGGGTTAGTTGTATGTTGATAGGACTATGTATTGGAGGGCAAGAGTGACAGAAGCTTCAACCTAGCATAGAAATTGATGCATACGGGATTGAAGGGGGACCAATATATCTTAATTCTATGGTTGGGTTTTACCTTAATGAATGTTAGTAGTTGTGGATGCTTGCTAATAGTTCCAATCATAAGTGCATAGAATTCCAAGTCAGGGATGACATGCTAGCAGTGGCCTCTCCCACATAAAACTTGCTATCGGTCTAGTAAAGTAGTCAATTGCTTAGGGACAATTTCGCAACTCCTTCCACCACTTTTCCACACTCGCTATATTTACTTTATTGTGTCTTTATCTAAACAGCCCCTAGTTCTTATTTACGTGCTCTTTATTATCTTGCAGACCTATCCAACAACACCTACAAAGTACTTCTAGTTTCATACTTGTTCTAGGTAAAGCGAACGTGAAGCGTGCGTAGAGTTGTATCGGTGGTCGATAGAACTTGAGTGAATATTTGTTCTACCTTTAGCTCCTCGTTGGGTTCGACACTCTTACTTATCGAAAGAGGCTACAATTGATCCCCTATACTTGTGGGTTATCAGGTCCTAGTTGACCGGTCAAAGTGAATAGTGTCAGTGGGACCCAGCTGACATAGACAGTAGCTAACTTTATTTTGGTTATTTATTTTAATCTCCAGGAGACCCACATGTCATCTACACATAGGCTAAAGTAGCCACTAATTAACCCCTAACCTAAGCTAACCAGGACCGGCCACACTAGTAGCAGCGAAAAGCAATCGGTAGCAGGCAATGTAGCCGGACCAAACAAGCAGCAGTGGCGTTGCAAAAAGAAGCAGAAGCAACAAGCAATAGCTGCGGCAGTCTAGCAACAGAAGGAAGCAGCGGAGCAACGCTAGTAGCAAGGAGCAGTACCAGTGGCAAGAGCAGCAGTAGAGAGCAGCGGCAATAGGTGTGGGCGCGCGGCCGGGAGCAGCAGCCAAAGCAACACAGCAGCAGGAACAGCGAGCAGAGCAGCGAAGCAGCGAGCAGCCGCACCGGTTGGCGAGCAGCAGCAAGCCGTGGCGAGGCTACACGCGGGCGCGGGCGCATAGCAGCGGCAGCAGGCGCAGCGGCGCGCCAAGGGCGGCTGGACGCGGGCACGGCCACAAACACGGGTGGACGCGCGCGAGCATGTACGGGAGTGTGGGGGCACGCGCAGGTGCAACCTCATTCCGACGAGCTCACAGACGAGGCAGACAGGTCCTGACCAAGCTCAACTCGAGCTCGCGGCCATGGTGGCCGTCGATGGCGACGGGATCTGGGCTATGGCTCGAATGAACAGGGATGAAGAGGTGGGATGGGGCTGCTCACCGGGCCCTGCACACGTGCTAGAGCGGGCTTGGGGAGGGCTTGCCAGAGTCAGAATCGTCGGCGAGGTCGACGACGTCCGAGGAGGAAGAAGACGGCGTGGTGGTGATGTAGTGGCTCCGGCTTGGTCTCGTTGGCGAGGGAGACGTAGTGGTCGACGACGGAGCTCCAGGACACGTCAGACGGGCGCGGGGATGATGTTGGCCATGGCTATTGCGCGGCCATGGCGTCGATGACGCTCGGGTGAGGTGGGCGAGCGGGACAGAGAGGGGGGAAGAGCTAGGTGGATCTGGGTGGCGAGGTGGGGGTGAGTGGGTGGAGGTAGGTGGGGGGTGGAGGCCCGAGGCGTCGGCCTCGCCCTTATCCTACCCGGGTGTCGCCGGCGAGGAGGTGCGGTGGCGCCTGGACGCCCCTGCCCCGCGGTCGGAGGAACAGGAAGGGGAGCGACCGGGAGGCTAGGTGGGCTGCGGGGTTGGGCCGCCCAGACGGCGAAGGTCTAGGGGCAGTGGGCCTCTCTCACACTTTTGTTTTCTTTGTTTTAGTTTTTATAACTTGCCTTTAACTTTTCTGTTTATTAATTTTAGCCTCAGCTTTGCATTTTCTTTTAGTAACAAATGAGTTTTGTTTTGAACAAAACTTGGCACATAATTCTAACACAATATAATGAGATGGAACAAAAAGTATGGAGTCAAAAGGAGATGTCTAACCATTTATAGAAATTGAAAAGGCCAATTCTAAATTCTGCTGGACCACTAAATAATTTCCAGGGGCACTTTGGGAATCCAAAAGAGGTTGTTTCCAACATGACAAATATCCAGGGATTATTTGCCACATTTAGTTTTCATGTTTGGCAAATTTGAATTTTTTTTACTTTAAATTTGAGTTTGAATATGAACAGTGATTTGGTTCAAGTGAGGATTAGCAACAGTAATGTGATGGTGTGGCACCATTAGCAGGGGTTTACTATAGCTTAATTATCCGGGCGTCACAATTCTCCTCCACTACAAGAAATCTCGCCCCGAGATTTAAGGGGTGAAGTAAGGGGGGAAAACTCGAGAAGGACGGAGCTCAACACAAGATAGGTACCAGGGGGCTATCTCAGTGAACATGGCACAGAGGCATCTCTCGAGTTGAAATTTAAGAAAGTCATCGAGAGCAAGGTAAGAAGGTGCAATAAGAAGCTTCAACCGGGTAGGCAATCGTTCATTGCGTGAAACAGAGGGTGAAAGGGGTTCAGAGCAATGGGAATAAGTATTGCGTCTGATACCAGAACAGATCACAAGGAAGGTGGCTCGTGAATTGCATACGAAGCCAAGCATGAGGAACAATTTTGGAAGACATGGATGTACAGGAGAGTCAGGTTTTGATCCAGTGGAACTGTGGGTTATGGGCCCACCATGTGGGTTAACAGCAGGAAGGCGCTAATAACTTTGCACGGTCATGATAGCAAGGCAGGTCAGAGGATATATAGCATGTCAATTATGTTGGCAACAACGTTGGTACCAAGGGTGAGGGACGAAGAGAACCATTTTCCTGCTCGTTAAGACGAGGCGGACCAATAGGCAAAGTTCTCGTCCATCGGTGGCTACCGGAATGTCATCAACAACAGTAACAAGGTCATACTGACAGAGTTTGTACACTGAGGTGTTTACATAAGCAGAGAATTATCACTGCTCAGTTATGTTATGTTACAGGAAAGGTTAAACAAAGCAAAGGAAAGTAAAGTGTAGACTCGAATCAGTTATCGGTGTTCTCGAGTGTCCAACAACTCAGAACCCGTGGAAACTTGGAACGGCGAGAAATAACAGTTGAGGAAGAACTCATAAGAAGTTATGTAGTTCCGTGATATTTTCGAAATACCAGAGGGTAATACTCGAAGGTAGAACAGGATAGAGGTTGGACAGGTGAAAAGATCTCTAGAAGACAGGTACTTCAGCTTGTCCAAGGAATGGGATCAAAGAAGAACAATATGGTCGGAACCACGGTTGCAAAGGACTAAATATAGATACAAAATGAACTTATCACAAGGGGATTTTTATTATAACAAGAAGCTTCCATGATAAGTTCCACATAGGGGCCATGGGCATGAACACAAAGGTTCAAGGTCGACTCCCACTTCATCAATGCATAACTTCCCATTACTTCTCGTCTTCAACGAAGTTGTGGAGTCAAACTTCACGAGTAAATAACTCAAGTTCGGAGTAGAGCATGATTGAGGAAGTAGAAGATACAATTTACCAAAGGCATTATGTATCTAAGGAAAGGCTCACAAGGTTACTGAATATGAAGGACGCGGTTGGATAAAACCCAACAAAGGATCTAGTGGTTGACAAGGGATCTAATGTGAGCATCGGTACTCAGCCAGAAGAAGAATGCAAGGATATCATATTATAGAAACAACTAACTAATTCAAAGCTCGAATGCAAAGGGAATTATGATTTCCAAAACAGGGGATCAGAAGAAAAGGCTCTGATCAAAGACAATTAAGTAGAATAGACATAGATCGACAATCAATTAAGGTTTGATTTGTCGAACACCGGCTCATGTCCGGGGTGACGTCTGAGCCAATGGGAAGAATTCTAATTGCGATTGATGATTGCGAGCATTCACAAACATATCGAATCAAATGCTCGAAATTACGATGACAAAGGATGCTAATGAGTATTGCTAGACATATGGAAGTAATCATAATGCAAGTACATAAGTATTTGCAGAGCAATAGTTGGAGAGGATCATCGGAAGACCGGATAATACTTCAAAGTATCTTGTGAATCACTTGATCAACTAGGAATGAACAAATCCTCGGAATGTCTGAGGAATTATTCATAGGGGTATCATGCGGCAACGAACTACAGGGAAGTAAGCATAAAGGATTCTCGGAACATCAGAGAGAATTTCAGGACATCTTGCAATAACAAGAGCAACTGGGGATGAAGGTATGAACGACAAGGTAGGTAGTTACCCATAAGGATTTATCGGTGGTAGGGATCGCAACGGCGAAGGGCACAAGGGTCTCGGGAAAACATCGAAGAGTTTCTTCAGAATCTTCTGGTGCACCAAGCAATCATCTAGAGTGAGGGGCTCTCCGGGAGAAATTATTTATGAGAACCTAGAGTTAGTGTTAACAAAATCATTTAACCCGAATAGAAGAGAGATCAGAGTCCCAGAGTATAGACAAGGAGTAAAAGATCCTAATACCACCCAATGGCGACGTGGGCTCGTAAGCCACACAGCCATGTCAGAAAATCAGTTTTTCAAAAGCTAGACTCAACTTCGGCCAAGAAGTTGGAAATGGGGTTCCGATAGGCAGTCGGCTCTGATACCAACTTGTGACGCCCCTGATTCGACCCTACACTAATCATACGCGCAAATGTGTACGATCAAGATCAGGGACTCATGGGAAGATATCACAACACAACTCTAGACACAAATCAAAATAATTCAAGCTTCATATTACAAGCCAGGGTCCTCGAGGGCCCGAATACAAGCTCGAATACACATGAGTCAACGGAAGCAACAATATCTGAGTACAGACATAAGTTAAACAAGGATGCCTTAAGAAGGCTAGCACAAACATCAACGATCGAAGAGGCAAGGCCTCCTGCCTGGGACCTCCTAACTACTCCTGGTCTTCGGTGGCCTCCATGTAGTAGAATCCGTCGACGGGGGCATCTGGCTCCAGGGATCCATGTCGGCGTTCTGGGAACGGGGGTCCCCAGACTTGCCTGCCTGCGGCCCACAGCGTGGCTCTGTGAGCGGGCCCGTACGGCCCATCTTCACCAACAAGCATTCAAGACCCTCGCTAGGGGTAAAGCCTCGCGAGGCAGACGACACAAGACCTCCTCGGGAGCGGCTTCACCAGGTTGGCTCGCGAGGGGCGGAGAGATCAAGGCAAGGCAAACCTCATGAGGTTCCAATGACGTGAGCCATGATGACAGAGACCAGGCGGGCGCCAGGCGGGCGCTAGCGCGCATAGTGTCCTTGTTCCCTCTTTGGTGCTAAGGACGCAAGCGCAGACGAGGAGTACCGAGGCGTCAAGCAAAGGTTTCCATATCGGTGCAACGAGACCAAGACCAGCAGGACGGCAAGACAGAGGTCACCATGCAGCCCAAGGCGGCGTCACCACTAGAGCTTTTGGCAGGCGAAGACTGCTTTTGTCAGGATAACTTGTACTAGTTGTCCCCTTTCAAATTGGCCGTTGTTGGCTCCCTTCCCGCTCAATATTTGGGGAGAGGACCAGGGCCTCTATAAATAGGATTAGCCACCACAGTAGAAGGCAACTCGGCCTGAGCTGATTCAGATCATCCACACACCCACCAAGCACAAGAACACCTCACCTCAGGAGGCTGTTCTTCCCCTTGTACTATTCATCCTCAGCCCGAGAGGCAATCCACCACACCACACTGGAGTAGGGTATTACACCACAACGGTGGCCCGAACCAGTATAAATCTTGTGTCTCTTGCGTTGCGAGTTCGTCGAGCTAGGCTTAGAGATTCCGACGAGGTTGAGAGCGTGATTCGGTAGGGGGACATCTTCATGCACACCCCAGTGTTCGAACCTTGAGGGTTTTTCCGAAACCCGGGATCCGACATTTGGCAGGCAGGTAGGGGTGCGCCGAAGCTTTCCTTTCGTCGCTCCGTGTCCCGTCGCTTCATCGTCTCCATGGCGGACGCTCGCCGAGCTCGCGCTAAGCGCCGGGCCGCCCTCCCCGCCCGCGTTACTCAGACGGCTCCCGTCGGCGGGCAACCCGCCGTTCTCCGGCGCCTGCCGCCAACGGCGCCACTGGCCCGACGGGGAACGAGCAGCAAGCCACCTCGCTGCATCCCTCGGTGCGGCGGGACGGCCGCACCGCCACCCCATCGCTGACCCCGGCCGGTTCGTCGTCCCACGTATGTCGCACTCCTACGGACGTGCAGGCCGCGCTGTGCATGGCGCGTGAACTCCTGCGCTACCGCCCCATCGACGAACTCTACAAGGACTGGCTCGACCGCATCGCTGAGTTTGTCAGCGCCGCAGGGAGCTCCCCTGTGCCATCCCTCTCGCTGCCTCGCCTTCCGTCAGCTGCAGGCGACATGGCTCATGGAGTGCCTCCACCACCTCTGCCACAAGACGGCGCCCTGGCGCTAAGGCGTGCGGCCTCCCGACGTGATCCACCGCGTCGGGCGCCCGTGCGCGAAGAAGGAAGCTGCCAAGAAGTCCCTCATCCGCAAGAAAATGCTCCAGCGCTCCCGGCGCCGCTGCGACAAGACCGTGCGCCGCCTGCGGTGGCGGTGCGCGGGCGTCAAGGCCGGGCTCCACCTCAGCAAAGAATCCCGGTGGCTACCGCGCCTTCACCCCCGAGTTGCGTAGCGTCGCCTGGCTAGGCAAGTTCAAGCCAGACCTACCTCCGCGCTACGACGGCACCCCCGACCCCGCGGAGTTCCTGCAGCTCTACGAGCTGAGCATCGAGGCGGCCAACGGCGACGAGAAAGTCATGGCGAACTGGTTTCCCATGGCTCTCAAGGATGGCGCACGCTCGTGGCTCCTGAACCTGCCTCCAGGCTCCATCTCCTCCTGGAACGAGATGCGCGACCACTTCGTCGCCAACTTCCAGGGCACTCGCGACCGCCCCCGGCCGCGGGTGTCCTGCGCCGCATCAAGCAACAACCAGGGGAGACTCTCCAGAAGTACATCCAGCGCATCAACAACGTTCGTCTCAAGATCCCCAAGGTGACGGACAAGGCCATCATCTCCGCGTTCTCCGATGGCGTCCGCGACGTGAAGATGAAGGAGGAGCTCGCCATCCACGAGGAGCTGTGCACATCCCTGGAGCTGTTCAACGTGGCGACAAAGTGCGCAAGGGCTGAGGAAGGGCGCCTTTCCCTTCTCGAGCTCCCAACTGCCGACCTGGAGGAGAAGAAAGCCAAGGCCAAGGACGTGAAATGCAAGGGAGCGGCCGTACTCGTGGCGGAGCCAGACACGAAGCGCGGCAAGGACCAGCCTGAGTCATCCAAGAGCAGCCGACCGTTCTGCGCCTTCCACAACATGTACAGCCACAACACCAACGACTGTCAAGAGCTCAGGGCCATTTGCAACGGACGCTTTGTTCGACGCCCCGAGCGCAACGACCGAGGCAACGGCCGAGGAGGAGGACGTGGCGGAGGACGCTGGGACGATCGGGGCCACGCCAGGAGTGGCGCGACAGGCCTCGTGAGGACCGCTGGCAGGATTAGCCTCGCGAGGGTGCCTGGAGGGATCAGCCTCGCGAGGATCGCCCTCACGGCAATGCTGGGCTTCCTGCACTGCCGCCACCACCAAGAAGGAACGACGACCACCATCAAGACGAGGGGGCTGGGGGCTTCCAGGAACCGCGTGCTATCGCCTGCATCTTGGGCGGAGCTCCAGCCCCAGCCTCACAGCGTATCTTCAAGCAGTTTGCCCGCGAGGTGAACGCAGTCCTCCCCAAGCTCGAGGCCACACGTCCGCTCAGGTGGTCCAAGTGTGCTATTACCTTCAGCTCCGCAGACCAGCTCAATTGTGCGGCCACCGCTGGCGCCCTCCCAATGCTCTGTTCACCCGTCATCAGCAACGTGCAAGTCACCAAGACTCTCATCGACGGCGGCGCATGGCTTAATGTCCTGTCCGTCGAGATGTTCGACAACCTTCAAGTACCCTACGAGCAGCTTCAGCCTACCAAGCCTTTCTCAGGAGTGACCGACGGCTCCACCACGCCGATAGGGCAGGTCCGCCTCCCTGTCACCTTCGGACAGCACGACAACTACCGCACCGAGCTCATCGACTTTGATGTCGCCCACATCCGTCTGCCATACAACGCTATCCTCGGGTATCCAGCCCTGGTCAAGTTCATGGCAGTAACGCACCATGGCTCCAATGTCCTCAAGATGCCAGGAAGCGGCGGGATCATCACGGTCCCCTGCGAAGAAAGAGATGCGGTGTGCTCCCTCGAGCGCGCCTTCCAAGCAGCGTCAATCGAAGACCCCGACAGCAACGCAACGCAGTACCCTCCTGAGGTCGTCCCCAAGAAGAAGAAGCAGCTGCTATGCTCATGGCCTCAGGAGAGCGGCGCAGCAAGCGGAGCCTCGTCAGGATCAGTGCCCGCGCTTGGGGCGCCTCCCTCTGTCGCAGAGGAAGGCACGCCCGGCGCCCTCCTCGGGCAGGGCTCGGGGGCTCTCTTCTAGAAGGCCTCAGACCTTGCCAATATTACGAGGGAGGCGCTCGGGCACCATTTGGAGGCGTGCTTCGCGGCACGTTTCCCTCAGGAGGACACAGGGTGAGGAGCGCCCGGCGCTCAAGAGTTCATTGCCAAGACCACTCAGGAACTGCAGGACGCAAGAGCCATGCGCGGCGATCGCCGCTCACCTGGCGCTGCTCTCCATCCAGGATGGCGGGTTGCGCATCTGCGTCGATATCCCAGGGCTCAACAGGGCCGCGTCTCAGGAGCTCTTCTGGCCTTCGCGTGTGGGACGCTGCGAGGGCCCACCGCACAGCTACGTTCGCATGCCATTCGGCCTGCTGAGCATGGCGTCCGCCTACCAACGCAACTTGCGGCGCGTCTTGGTGGCTCAGGAGGCCAAGCACCATGCAGTCCTGGCGGAGATGGAGACGGTCCTCAAGGAACCGCCTGGACCCCCAGAGCCTCCCGAGGCTCAGGGCCCCAGTGGCTCGTGAGGAGCAACCCCTTCGCCGCGCACCTTCAGCTGTCTCAACATTCCTTCGTCAACAGAACCAGGTGATATTTTCCAAGTTTATTTAGCTGGGAGCGCCCTCGGGGCTGCATCATTCCCAGGCCGCGTGGGTCCGTCCTGCGGCAGTATCCTTTTTTATGCCTTTAGCTTACCTTGCTGGGGGCGCCCCTCGGGCTGCATCATCCCCAAGCTGCTCGGGCCTGACCCAGTGGCATGTATCTCCCCTGCGTTTACTTGAGCCAGTTTGCTTTCCATGCTTAATCTATATATGGCTATCACCTGCTTGATTGTCACCTACCACGGGAGCTGCTCACGCTGGCATGACGCTTGTGCTCGGGTCCGTCCCTGCAACGTTGACAAATCTGAGTGGCCGAGCTCTGGCCGCGCGCACCACCTCACCAGGCCCTCAGTGCCTCCACTCTCTGGCGAAGCAATCAGTGGCCGCTCGGCTATCATAACGGCAATCTGCGCCCTACCTCGTGGTGACTTGTAGGAACCTCCTGAGGACTACCGCAGGCGGCACCGCGGGCTCCCTCTTCTCCCATGTAATCCGCTTGCGCATTAAAAGGGGGGCTCCTGAGCATCGCGACTCAGGAGCTATTACTGGCTCTCCAGCCCTCACCCCTGGCCTTGATCACGGCATCGTGACCTGGCATACCAGCGGCGGCTAAGCTCGCTCGAGGGCCGGGGCCTGAGGACGTAGAGCACGAAGGAGAGCGTGGGAGAGGAGAGGAGACTCGTACGGGCCCGACCTGGCTAAGCTACGACCGCCTACGTACGAGCCTGGCGTCTCGCGAAGGACCAACCCAGGACTGCCCAGATAAGTTTCACGCCCGGGTCACCCAATCGCTATAGCATAGAGTTCTCATTTGTGCTGCCCCGCTGCGGCAACGTAGTCTCCCTTTCCTACCGCTCGTCGGTCGCTTGGGCGCTAAAGATGACCTCCTGAGCATCGCGTCTCAGGAGCTCTTACTGGACCTCGGGCCGCTCACCTCCTGGCCTTGACCACGGCATCGCGACCTGGCATACCAGCGACGGCTGAAGCCTGCCTGGGGACCGGGACCTGTCAGCGTAGAGCACCAAACCATTGCGAGGTTGGAAAGGGGAAACCGAGCTGAAACGGGACACGCACACGCACAACTTCATAATAAGGATAATATCAACAAATGACATTGCGGACCCTTTACACGCCCCCACGGGGTACTTCTCGATTCCTCGCAGGGAACAAAAGGAAATAACCTCTAGGGGCCCTATCTACACGTGCCCCAGTGGCTGACGCCATCATCAACAGTGGGCCACGGGAGCCTGGCACCAACCTCATCCAGATCAGCGGCGGCGGCGGCCGAACGTTACAGCTCTACTTCGGGCTGGGCGAGAGCTTGGGGCATGTAGCTGTCGTCGCTCGTCTCCGGAGTCTCGTAAAGCTCGGGAGAATCGCTGGACCCCCAGGCGTCGCTGCTACTTCCAAAGGAACCGCTGGCGACACGGACAGCATGCCCTGCCCCTGCTGCGCCGCCGTCCTGACGACCCCTTCCGGAGCAGCACTCCAGGCGGTGGCCTTCTCCGTCGAAGACCTTGAAGGACAGCGTGGAGGCGTCGTCATACTCAAAGTGGATCATGAGGGCGCCCTCCGCACGGCACACTCGGGCGACCTCACCCCAACCTCGGGTCATGAAGATCTTGCCCGGGGAGACGGCCTCAACTTCCGCTCCAGTCGCCGGCGCGTCGCAGTCGACGTGCTGCAGCCAAAGCGCGAGGGGCCCTCTCGGCGGCATCTCGGCAGAGAAGAAGGAAGGGAAGCGGATCCAGGTGCTCGGAGGCATCGCCACCCACAGCACAAGTTCGCGCGAGGAGTCCGCGGTGTGGACTCCAGGGGCAGCAACGCGCGCCACCGCGGAACGGCGACCATGGCCGCGGCGCGCGCGCGCTGCTCATCGCCTCTTCCTCCTGAGCTCTCGGCTTGCGCGTACAGGGGTAACGGATTGTTGGGAAACGTAGTAATTTCAAAAATTTCCTACGCACACGCAAGATCATGGTGATGCATAGCAACGAGAGGGGAGAGTGTTGTCCACGTACCCTCGTAGACCGACAGCGGAAACGTTATCACAACGCGGTTGATGTAGTCGTACGTCTTCACGATCCGACCGATCAAGTACCGAACGCACGGCACCTCCGAGTTCAGCACACGTTCAGCTCGATGACGTCCCTCGAACTCCGATCCAGCCGAGTGTTGAGGGAGAGTTTCGTCAGCACGACGGCGTGGTGACGATGATGATGTTCTACCGACGCAGGGCTTCGCCTAAGCTCCGCAACGATATTATCGAGGTGTAATATGGTGGAGGGGGCACCGCACAAGGCTAAAATATCATATATCAATTGTGTGTCCAGAAGTGCCCCCTGCCCCCGTATATAAAGGAGCAAGGAGGAGAGGGCCGGCCAAGGGGAGGTGGCGCGCCCAAGGGGGGAGTCCTACTCCCACCGGCCATACCAGGAGTAGGACTCCTCCTTTCCTTGTGGGAGTAGGAGAAGGGAAGGGGGAATGAGAAAGAAGGAAGGGGGCGCCCCCCTCCCTAGTCCAATTCGGACTAGCCCATAGGGAGGGGTGCGGCCACCCTTTGGGGCCTTTCTCTCCTTTCCCGTATGGCCCATTAAGGCCCAATACGAATTCCCATAACTCTCCGGTACTCCGAAAAATACCCGAATCACTCGGAACCTTTCCGAAGTCCGAATATAGTCGTCCAATATATCGATCTTTACGTCTCGGCCATTTCGAGACTCCTCGTCATGTCCCCGATCTCATCCGGGACTCCGAACTCCTTCGGTACATCAACATACATAAACTCATAATAAAACTGTCATCGTAACGTTAAGCGTGCGGACCCTACGGGTTCGAGAACTATGTAGACATGACCGAGACACCTCTCCGGTCAATAACCAATAGCGGAACCTGGATTCTCATATTGGTTCCCACATATTCTACGAAGATCTTTATCGGTCAGACCGCATAACAACAGACGTTGTTCCCTTTGTCATCGGTATGTTACTTGCCCGAGATTCGATCGTCGGTATCTCGATACCTAGTTCAATCTCGTTACCGGCAAGTCTCTTTACTCGTTCCGTAATACATCATCCCGCAACTAACTCATTAGTCACAATGCTTGCAAGGCTTATAGTGATGTGCATTACCGAGTGGGCCCAGAGATACCTCTCCGACAATCGGAGTGACAAATCCTAATCTCGAAATACGCCAACCCAACAAGTACCTTTGGAGACACCCATAGAGCACCTTTTTAATCACCCATTTACATTGTGACGTTTGGTAGCACACAAAGTGTTCCTCCGGTAAACGGGAGTTGCATAATCTCATAGTCATAGGAACATGTATAAGTCATGAAGAAAGCAATAGCAACATACTAAACGGTCGAGTGCTAAGCTAACAGAATGGGTCAAGTCAATCACATCATTCTCCTAATGAGGTGATCCCGTTAATCAAATGACAACTCATGTCTATGGCTAGGAAACATAACCATCTTTGATTAACGAGCTAGTCAAGTAGAGGCATACTAGTGACACTCTGTTTGTCTATGTATTCACACATGTATTATGTTTCCGGTTAATACAATTCTAGCATGAATAATAAACATTTATCATGATATAAGGAAATATATAATACTTTATTATTGCCTCTAGGGCATATTTCCTTCAGTCTCCCAATTGCACTAGAGTCAATAATCTAGTTCACATCGCCATGTGATTTAACATCAATAATTCACATCACCATGTGATTAACACCCATAGTTCACATCTCTATGTGACCAACACTCAAAGGGTTTACTAGAGTCAATAATCTAGTTCACATCGCTATGTGATTAACACCCAAAGAGTACTAAGGTGTGATCACGTTTTGATTGTGAGATAATTTTAGTCAACGGGTCTGTCACATTCAGATCCGGAAGTATTTTGCAAATTTCTATGTCTACAATGCTCTGCACGGAGCTACTCTAGATAATTGCTCCCACTTTCAATATGTATCTAGACCGAGACTTAGAGTCATCTAGATTTAGTGTCAAAACTTGCATCGACGTAACCCTTTACGACGAACCTTTTGTCACTTCCATAATCGAGAAACATATCCTTATTCCACTAAGGATAATTTTGACCGCTGTCCAGTGATCTACTCCTAGATCACTATTGTACTACCTTGCCAAAATCAGTGTAGGGTATACAATAGATCTGGTACACAGCATGGCATACTTTATAGAACCTATGGCCGAGGCATAGGGAATGACGTTCATTCTCTTTCTATCTTCTGCCGTGGTCGGGCTTTGAGTCTTACTCAATTTCATACCTTGTAACACAGGCAAGAACTCTTTCTTTGACTGTTCCATTTTGAACTACTTCAAAATCTTGTTAAGGTACGTACTCATTGAAAAACTTATCAAGCGTCTTGATCTATCTCTATAGATCTTGATGCTCAATATGTAAGCAGCTTCACCGAGGTCTTTCTTTGAAAAACTCCTTTCAAACACTCCTTTATGCTTTGCAGAATAATTCTACATTATTTCCGATCAACAATATGTCATTCACATATACTTATCAGAAATGTTGTAGTGCTCCCACTCACTTTCTTGTAAATACAGGCTTCACCGCAAGTCTGTATAAAACTATATTCTTTGATCAACTTATCAAAGCGTATATTCCAACTCCGAGATACTTGCACCAGTCCATAGATGGATCGCTGGAGCTTGCATATTTTGTTAGCACCTTTAGGATTGAAAAAACCTTCTGGTTGCATCATATACAACTCCTCTTTAATAAATCCATTAAGGAATGGAGTTTTGTTTATCCATTTGCCATATTTCATAAAATGCAGCAATTGCTAACATGATTCAGACAGACTTAAGCGTAGATACGAGTGAGAAACTCTCATCGTAGTCAACACCTTGAACTTGTCGAAAAACCTTTTTGCGACAATTCTAGCTTTGTAGATAGTAACACTACTATCAGCGTCCGTCTTCCTCTTGACGATCCATTTATTCTCAATTGCTTGCCGATCATCGGGCAAGTCAACCAAAGTCCATACTTTGTTCTCATACATGGATCCCATCTCGGATTTCATGGCCTCAAGCCATTTTGCGGAATCTGGGCTCACCATCGCTTCTTCATAGTTCGTAGGCTCCTCATGGTCTAGTAACATAACCTCCAGAACAGGATTACCATACCACTCTGGTGCGGATCTTACTCTGGTTTACCTACGAGGTTTGGTAGTAACTTGATCTGAAGTTACATGATCATCATCATTAACTTCCTCACTAATTGGTGTAGAAGTCATGGGAACAGATTTCTGTGATGAACTACTTTCCAATAAGGGAGCAGGTACAGTTACCTCATCAAGTTCTACTTTCCTCCCACTCACTTCTTTCGAGATAAACTCCTTCTCTAGAAAGGATCCATTCTTAGCAACGAATGTCTTTCCTTCGGATCTGTGATAGAAGGTGTACCCAACTGTCTCCTTTGGGTATCCTATGAAGACACATTTCTCCGATTTGGGTTTGAGCTTATCAGGATGAAACTTTTTCACATAAGCATCGCAACCCCAAACTTTAAGAAACGACAACTTTGGTTTCTTGCCAAACCACAGTTCATAAGATGTCGTCTCAACGGATTTAGATGGTACCCTATTTAACGTGAATGCAACTGTCTCTAATGCATAACCCCAAAACGATAGTGGTAGATTGGTAAGAGACATCATATATCGCACCATATCTAATAAAGTACGGTTACGATGTTCGGACACACCATTACACTGTGGTGTTCCAGGTGGCGTGAGTAGTGAAACTATTTCACATTGTTTTAACTGAAGGCCAAACTCGTAACTCAAATACTCTTCTCCACGATCAGATCGTAGAAACTTTATTTTCTTGTTACGATGATTTTCCGCTTCACTCTGAATGAACTTTTCAAATGTTTCAGACTTCTGTTTCCTTAAGTAGATATACCCATATCTGCTCAAATCATCTGTGAAGGTCAGAAAATAATGATACCTACTACGAGCCTCAATTTTCATCGGACCACATACATCTGTATGTACGATTTCCAAAAAATCTGTTGCTCTCTCCATAGTTCCGGAGAACGGCGTTTTAGTCATCTTGCCCATGAGGCACGGTTCGCAAGCATCAAGTGATTCCAAAATCCCATCAGTATGGAGTTTCTTCATGCACTTTACACCAATATGACCTAAACGGCAGTGCCACAAATAAGTTGCACTATCATTATTAACTTTGCATCTTTTGGCTTCAATATTATGAATATGTGTATCACTACGATCGAGATCCAACAAACCATTTTCGTTGGTGTGTATGACCATAGAAGGTTTTTATTCATGTAAACAGAACAACAATTGTTCTCTGACTTAAATGAATAACCGTATTGCAATAAACATGATCAAATCATATTCATGCTCAACGCAAACACCAAATAACACTTATTTAGTTTCAACACTAATCCCGAAAGTACAGGGAGTGTGCGATGATGATCATATGAATCTTGGAACTACTTCCAACACACATCGTCACCTCGCCTTTTTACTAGTCTCTGTTTATTCTGCAACTCCCGTTTCGAGTTACTACTCTTAGCAACTGAATCAGTATCAAATACCGAGGGGTTGCTATAAACACTAGTAAGTACACATCAATAACATGTATATCCAATATACCTTTGTCCACTTTGCCATCCTTCTTATCCACCAAATACTTGGGGCAGTTCCGCTTCTAGTGACCAGTCCCTTTGCAGTAGAAGCACTTAGTCTCAGGCTTAGGTACAGACTTGGGCTTTTTCACTTGAGTAGCAACTTGCTTGCCGTTCTTTTGAAGTTACCCTTCTATCCCTTTGCCCTTTTCTTAAAACTAGTGGTCTTGTTAACCATCAACACTTGATGCTCTTTCTTGATTTCTACCTTCGTCGATTTCAGCATCGCGAAGAGCTCAGGAATTACTTTCATCATCCCTTACATACTATAGTTCATCACGAAGTTCTACTAACTTGGTGATGGTGACTAGAGAATTCTGTCAATCACTATTTTATCTGGAAGATTAACTCCCACTTGATTCAAGCGATTGTAGTACCCAGACAATCTGAGCACATGCTCACTAGTTGAGCGATTCTCCTCCATCTTTTAGCTATAGAACTTGTTGGAGACTTCATATCTCTCAACTCGGGTATTTGCTTGAAATATTAACTTCAACTCCTGGAACATCTCATATGGTCCATGACGTTCAAAACGTCTTTGAAGTCCCGATTCTAAGCCGTTAAGCATGGTGCACTAAACTATCAAGTAGTCATCATATTGAGCTAGCCAAACGTTCATAACGTCTGTATCTGCTCCTGCAATAGGTCTGTCACTTAGCGGTGCATCAAGGACATAATTTTTTTGTGCAGCAATGAGGATAATCCTCAGATCACGGATCCAATCCGCATCTTTGCTACTAACATCTTTCAACATAATTTTTTTCTCTAGGAACATATCAAAAATAAACACAGGGAAGCAACAACTCGAGCTATTGATCTATAACATAATTTGCAAAATACTATTAGGACTAAGTTCATGATAAATTTAAGTTCAATTAATCATATTACTTAAGAACTCCCACTTAGATAGACATCCCTCTAATCCTCTAAGTGATCACGTGATCCATATCAACTAAACCATGTCCGATCATCACGTGAGATGGAGTAGTTTCAATGGTGAACATCACCATGTTGATCATATCTACTATATAATTCACGCTCGACCTTTCGGTCTCCGTGTTCCGAGGCCATATCTGCATATGCTAGGCTCGTCAAGTTTAACCTGAGTATTCCGCGTGTGCAACTGTTTTGCACCCGTTGTATTTGAACGTAGAGCCTATCACACCCGATCATCACGTGGTGTCTCAGCACGAAGAACTTTCGCAACGGTGCATACTCAGGGAGAACACTTTTATCCTCGAAATTTTAGTGAGAGATCATCTTATAATGCTACCGTCAATCAAAGCAAGATAAGATGCATAAAGGATTAACATCACATGCAATCAATATAAGTGATATGATATGGCCATCATCATCTTGTGCTTGTGATCTCCATCTCCGAAGCACCGTGCTTGTGATCTCCATCTCCGAAGCACCGTCATGATCACCATCGTCACCGGCGCGACACCTTGATCTCCATCGTAGTATCGTTGTCGTCTCGCCAACTAATTGCTTTTACGACTATCGCTACCGCTTAGTGATAAAGTAAAACTATTACATGGTGATTGCATCTCATACAATAAAGCGACAACCATATGGCTCCTGCCAGCTGCCGATAACTCGGTTACAAAACATGATCATCTCATACAACAAATTATATCACATCATGTCTTGACCATATCACATCACAATATGCCCTGCAAAAACAAGTTAGACGTCCTCTACTTTGTTATTGCAAGTTTTACGTGGCTGCTACGGGCTTAGCAAGAACCGTTCTTACCTACGCATCAAAACCACAACGATAGTTTGTCAAGTTGGTGTTGTTTTAACCTTCGCAAGGACCGGGCGTAGCCACACTCGGTTCAACTAAAGTGAGAGAGACAGACACCCGCCAGTCACCTTTAAGCAACGAGTGCTCCGAACGGTGAAACCAGTCTCGCGTAAGCGTACGCGTAATGTCGGTCCGGGCCGCTTCATCTCACAATACCGCTGAACCAAAGAATGACATGCTGGTAAGCAGTATGACTTATATCGCCCACAGCTCACTTGTGTTCTACTCGTGCATAGCATCAACGCATAAAACCAGGCTCTGATACCACTGTTGGGGAACGTAGTAATTTCAAAAATTTCTTACGCACACGCAAGATCATGGTGATGCATAGCAACGAGAGGGGAGAGTGTTGTCCACGTACCCTCATAGACCGACAGCGGAAGCGTTATCACAACGCGGTTGATGTAGTCGTACGTCTTCACGATCCGACCGATCAAGTACCGAACGCACGGCACCTCCGAGTTCAGCACACGTTCAGCTCGATGACGTCCCTCGAACTCCGATCCAGCCGAGTGTTGAGAGAGAGTTTCCTCAGCACGACGGCGTGGTGACGACGATGATGTTCTACCGACGCAGGGCTTCGCCTAAGCTCCGCAACGATATTATCGAGGTGTAATATGGTGGAGGGGCACCGCACACGGCTAAAATATCGTATATCAATTGTGTGTCCAGAAGTGCCCCCCTGCCCCCGTATATAAAGGCGCAAGGAGGAGAGGGCCGGCCAAGGGGAGGTGGCGCGCCCAAGGGGGGAGTCCTACTCCCACCGGGAGTAGGACTCCTCCTTTCCTTGTGGGAGTAGGAGAAGGGAAGGGGGAAGGAGAAAGAAGGAAGGGGGCGCCCCCCCTCCCTAGTCCAATTCGGACTAGCCCATGGGGAGGGGTGCGGCCACCCTTTGGGGCCTTTCTCTCCTTTCCCGTATGGCCCATTAAGGCCCAATACGAATTCCCGTAACTCTCCGGTACTCCGAAAAATACCCGAATCACTCGGAACCTTTCCGAAGTCCGAATATAGTCGTCCAATATATCGATCTTTACGTCTCGGCCATTTCGAGACTCCTCGTCATGTCCCCGATCTCATCCGGGACTCCGAACTCCTTCGGTACATCAACATACATAAACTCATAATAAAACTGTCATCGTACCGTTAAGCGTGCGGACCCTACGGGTTCGAGAACTATGTAGACATGACCGAGACACCTCTCCGGTCAATAACCAATAGCGGAACCTGGATGCTCATATTGGTTCTCACATATTCTACGAAGATCTTTATCAGTGAGACCGCATAACAACATACGTTGTTCCCTTTGTCATCGGTATGTTACTTGCCCGAGATTCGATCGTCGGTATCTCGATACCTAGTTCAATCTCGTTACCGGAAAGTCTCTTTACTCGTTCCGTAATACATCATCCCGCAACTAACTCATTAGTCACAATGCTTGCAAGGCTTATAGTGATGTGCATTACCGAGTGGGCCCAGAGATACCTCTCCGACAATCGGAGTGACAAATCCTAATCTCGAAATACGCCAACCCAACAAGTACCTTTGGAGACACCTGTAGAGCACCTTTATAATCACCCATTTACGTTGTGATGTTTGGTAGCACACAAAGTGTTTCTCCGGTAAACGGGAATTGCATAATCTCATAGTCATAGGAACATGTATAAGTCATGAAGAAAGCAATAGCAACATACTAAACGACTAATGCTAAGCTAACGGAATGGGTCAAGTCAATCACGTCATTCTCCTAATGAGGTGATCCCGTTAATCAAATGACAACTCATCTCTATGGCTAGGAAACATAACCATCTTTGATTAACAAGCTAGTCAAGTAGAGGCATACTAGTGACACTCTGTTTGTCTATGTATTCACACATGTATTATGTTTCCAGTTAATACAATTCTAGCATGAATAATAAACATTTATCATGATATAAGGAAATATATAATACTTTATTATTGCCTCTAGGGCATATTTCCTTCACGGATACCCTGGAGGAGGCCGCTCGCACCAAGGCCTTGTCACCACCTGCATCGCCACCACGTCGCGGCGGTGGACCGGCTCTTCTTCGGCGGGAGCGGCCCTGGCTCGTCGCGGGGAGTATTGCCTTTCTCCGCAGCAGAAAACCTTCGGATGGGCGCCATTGGTGACACTGCTGGCAATGGAGCAAAGGGGGAGAAGCGAGCGGAATGGGAAGAGATGGGCGACGGGGGCTCTACCCCCTCCCCATTTATAGCAGGAGAAGGCCAACCAGCGCCCCCCACGATCACAGGTAATGATGGTTTTTCCTTGCATGCAGCAGTGACTCGTCAAGTCGGGCAGTTGCCGAGGCAGCATGGGGAAGCGAAGACGCCCACGTCCAATCAACCGCCACGCGTCAACCAAGGCCGCAGGCTATTGGGCCCCGCGGTGCTCCGCACTTGCCCTTTGGCTTCGCCTCGAAGCCAAGTCCGAACACGCCTTGGGCCCCGGGGCTATTGTCGGCGTTCTGGGAACGGGGGTCCCCATACTTGCCTGCCTACGGCCCACGGACTGGCTCTGCGAGCGGGCCCGTACGGCCCATCTTCACCAACAAGCATTCAAAACCCTCGCGAGGGGCTAAGCCTCGCGAGGCGGACGACACAAGACCTCCTCGGGAGCGGCTTCACCAGGTTGGCTCGCGAGGGGCAGAGAGATCAAGGCAAGGCAAACCTCGTGAGGTTCCAATGACGTGAGCCATGACGATCGACACCAGGCGGGCGCCAGCACGCACAGTGTCCTTGTTCCCTCTTTGGTGCTAAGGAGGCAAGCGCAGACGAGGAGTATCGAGGCGTCAAGCAAAGGTTTCCATATCGGTGCAACGAGACCAAGACCAGCAGGACGACAAGATGGAGGTCACCATGGAGCCAAGGCGGCGTCACCACCAGAGCTTTTGGCAGGCGAAGACTGCTTTTGTCAGGATAACTTGTACTAGTTGTCCCCTTTCAAATTGGCCATTGTTGGCTCCCTTCCCGCTCAATATTCGGGGAGAGGACCAGGGCCTCTATAAATAGGATTAGCCACCACAGTAGAAGGCAACTCGGCCTGAGCTGATTCAGATCATCCACACACCCACCAAGCACAAGAACACCTCACCTCAGGAGGCTGTTCTTCCCCTTGTACTGTTCATCCCCAGCCCGAGAGGCAATCCACCACACCACACTGGAGTAGGGTATTACACCAGAACGGTGGCCCGAACCAGTATAAATCTTGTGTCTCTTGCGTTGCGAGTTCGTCGAGCTAGGCTTAGAGATTCCGACGAGGTTGAGGGCGTGATTCGGTAGGGGGAGATCTTTGTGCGCACCCCAGTGTTCGAACCTTGAGGGTTTTGCCGGAACCCGAGATCCGACAATCCACCATCTGGTTGCATCAACCGGAAAGAAGAAGGAAGGGGGAAGGGGTAGCAAAGCAACCATGAGTATCCATCCAAAGTGCTCGCAAGCATCAGATCTATACTAAGTATGCATTGGTATCAAATGGAAGGGTTGTATCTGTGGACTGAACTGCAGAATGCCAGAATAGAGGGGAAAAGCCTAGCCTATCAAAGACTAGCATCTTCAAGCAGCTCCAAGAATCTTGCAGCATGTAGAAGAGTAAAGAATAGCAGTTTATATTTAACAAACATGTTGTAATATTAACTCCTAGAGATCCTTCCTCGACTCCCTACGATAAAGCAATCCCGGAGCCACATATCCATCACATATCTCAAGTATCCATTTCTAGTTATATAAGATCCGGACACAAGTCTGAACGTCCATTACGGTGGACACGGTATTCAAATATATATCTTCCCTGTAGGGGTGCACCACGTTACCCAACACGCTCGATCACTCAGGCCGAACACACCTTTCTGGGGTCAATGCCCGGCCTCAGAAGATCAACACGTCGCAGCCCTACCTAGGCTCAGCAGAGAGGTCCCCGCCGGTCTATATCCTAAGTGCCCCGGGATCTTGGGCCCGTCGCCCGGTTCACTCCGGGTCGTTGTGTGTAGGGTGAATACCAGCGCCGCCTCGGATGGCCAGCATGATCCGACCGTGCCACAATGCTGAACTGGACGTCTGACAAAGCTTCGGCTGATACTGCGACGTCGAGGCCCATAAATATTCTCGCGTGGTGGTTAGTGCGTAAAGGCCAGAGGCCAACTCAGAACAAATACCCAAACCTGTTAGTGCATTGGGGGCTCACGGAGACGTGCAGAGACTCACAATAATGTGACCCTGTCGCCCCGTCTCATGGACTTACGGCAAGGGCCCAGACCGCCTGGCCGTGCCACGTAGAAAACTCGTGGGTGCTCCACGGGCCCGCCCAACTTTCACATCAACTCGCGGGTACCCCTCAGGGGTGACCCGACTTCAACAATGGTCTCAAGTAAAGTCCGGGTAACCGTGTGTCCAAACATCAAGGGGAAAACCCGAGGAATCACCCCCGGTGGATTCCACTCGATGTAATCATCAAGGTGAACGTAAGAGGAACCACCCTCGAGGTTCACACTTGAGGGGTTGCATGACAGAGTCGTATCGGAACTGGTGAAGAGGAACCACCCTCGTTGACCACGACCGAATAGCTACACTACAGAGTTGTCATCAGGAGTGCGTATGAGGTTCCACCCTCGGCACTCGATGGTAACTCTGCAGAGTCGAGCAACAAAAAGGGGCATGATGTGATGTGATGTGATGTGTTAGGCTCTGGTCGTCGATCACGTTGATCGAGTCGTTGATGATGAAGCAGGGGCAACAAGGACAAGGTGGGGGTCACTGATGGATCACTAACCAACCTATACTAAGCAGTTTAGGATAAGTAGGTAAGGTAACAATAAGCAGGTTACAAAAGCAGGCTATGCATCAGAATAGGAGCAAACAATAACAGTAGCAAAATCTAATGCAAGCATGAGAGAATGGAATGGGCGATATTAGGATGATCAAAGGGGGGCTTGCCTGGAAGCTCCGCTGAAAGGGAAGAAGGGGTGGTCGTCGACGTAGTCGATCACAGCGGCATCGGCAGCGGTTCGGGGTCTACCGGAGAGAAGAGGGGGAAGAAACAGTAAATACAGAGCAAATAGATGCATAACAGGCAATAAGCAGCGCTAGGCGATGCTCTAACGCAATGCTACACTATACCGGCGAATGGGGATAACATCAGGGAATGTTTCCCCAAGTTTGGCATTTTCACACAAACGAACAGGAGGGGAAAGGTTCGATATTCGCTATGCTAGGAACGTGTGGTAGACGAACGGACTGCTTATTCGGATTTGGCTCGTCGTTCTGAGCAACTTACATGTATAAAACTTTTTCATCCGAGCTACAGATTATTTTATATGATTTTCCAAAGTTTTAAACATTTTTTTGAATTTATTTTAATTCGAAAATAAACAACAAATTGCTACGGGTACCCAACTCTATATACACAAAAGTGCACACAGAGGATGACAAGTGGGCCAGGGGTCCAAGTTGACCCAGTCAACAACCCAGTCAGAGTTGACCGATCAAAGTGAACAGTGTCAGTGGGACCCAGGTGACATAGACAGTAGCTAACTTTATTTTGGTTATTTATTTTAATCTCCAGGGGACCCACATGTCATCTACACATAGGCTAAACTAGCCACTAATTAACCCCTAACCTAAGCCAACCAGGACCGGCCACACTAGTAGCAGCAAAAAGCAATCGGTAGCAGGCAATGTAGCCGGACCAAACAAGCCGCAGTGGCGTTGCAAAAAGAGGGGGAGACTAGTATAGGATCAGCCCTTTAGGTGGGATCGTAGTATCAACCCAAACATTTCATATTTAGACAATCCAAAAAGATTAGAAAAAAATGTACAACATACCTGGGGGGTATGTGTACAACTCCAAAAAAATCAGCTCAAAATTCGATCTACAATTAAAGATTCGAAAAAGACAAATTCGACTATGAATAGTGTCAGGTTTGGGATGAATAGTATTTGCCACTATTCACATCTGATTTTGTCTTTTTTGTCCACTAAATGTAGTTCGAATTAGGAGCTGAAACTTTTTGTGGTTGTACATCACTCATGAATGTGTGTCTCCAATTTTTTTCAGAATTTTTGAACATGTTTTGTATCTTTAAAAAAATTAATCACATTGATCTCACCTAAGGATAGATCCTATACAAGTCTTCCCCTGCAGAAAGAAGCAGAAGCAACAAGCAATAGCCACGGCAGTCTAGCAACAGAAGGAAGCAGCGGAGCAGCGCTAGTAGCAAGCAGCAGTACCAGTGGCAAGAGCAGCAGTAGAGAGCAGCGGCAACAGGTGTGGGCGCGCGGCCGGCAGCAGCAGCCAAAGCAGCGCAGCAGCAGGAACAGCGAGCAGAGTAGCGAAGCAACGAGCAGCCGCAGCGGTTGGCGAGCAGCAGCAAGCCGCGGCGAGGCTACGCGCGGGCGTGCGCGCACAGCAGTGGCCGCAGGCGCAGCGGCGCGGCCAAGGGCGGCTGGACGCGGGCACGGCCACAAACACGGGTGGACGCGCGCGAGCATGTACGAGAGTGTGGGGGCACGCGCAGGTGCAACCTCGTTCCGACGAGCTCACGGACGAGGCGGACAGGTCCTGACCAAGCTCAACTCGAGCTCGCGGCCATGGTGGCCGTCGGCGGCGACGGGATCTGGGCTACGACTCGAATGAACAGGGAGGAAGAGGTGGGATGGGGCTACTCACCGGGCCCTGCAGACGTGCTAAAGCGGGCTCGGGGAGGGCTTGCCGGAGTCGGAATTGTCGGCGAGGTCGACAACGTCCGAGGAGGAAGAAGACGGCGTGGTGGTGATGTAGTGGCTCCGGCTTGGTCTCGTTGGCGAGGGAGATGTAGTGGTCGACGACGGAGCTCTAGGACACGTCAGAGGGGCACGGGGACGACGGTGGCCACGGCTATTGCGCGGCCATGGCTTCGACGACGCTCGGGTGAGGTGGGCGAGCAGGACAGAGAGGGGGGAAGAGCTAGGTGGTCTGGGTGGCGAGGTGGGGGTGAGTGGGTGGAGGTAGGTGGGGGGTGGAGGCCCGAGGCGTCGGCCTCGCCCTTATCCTACCCGGGTGTCGCCGGCGAGGAGGTGCGGTGGCGCCTGGACGCCCCTGCCCCGCGGTCGGAGGAACAGGAAGGGGAGCGACCGGGAGGCTAGGTGGGCTGCTGGGTTGGGCCGCCCAGATGGCTAAGGTCTAGGGGCAGTGGGCCTCTCTCACACTTTTGTTTTCTTTGTTTTAGTTTTTATAACTTGCCTTTAACTTTTTTGTTTATTAATTTTAGCCTCAGCTTTGCATTTTCTTTTAGTAACAAATGAGTTTTGTTTTGGAAAAAACTTGGCACATAATTCTAACACAATATAATGAGATGGAACAAAAAGTATGGAGTCAAAAGGAGATGTCTAACCATTTATAGAAATTGAAAAGGCCAATTTAAAATTCTGCTGGACCACTAAATAATTTCCAGGGGCACTTTGGGAATCCAAAAGAGGTTGTTTCCAACATGAAAAATATCCAGGAATTATTTGCCACACTTAGAACATTTTAGTTTTCATGTTTGGCAAATTTGAAATTTTTTTACTTTAAATTTGAGTTTGAATATGAACAGTGATTTGGATCAAGTGAGGATTAGCAACAGTAATGTGATGGTGTGGCACCATTAGCAGGGGTTTACTGTAGCTTAATTATCCGGGCGTCACAACTGTCCACAAAATGGGCATTGGCCCTTCAAGGATCAAGCCCACCGCAACTACCTTCAAGGGAGTAATACCCGGCGAAGAAGCTCACGGCACAGGCTCAATCTCACTGGAGGTCGTCTTCGGTTCATCGGAAACTTCCGACGCAGGGACTTGATCTTCGATATTGTCCCATTCCGCATTGGCTACCACACACTGCTCGGGCGGACCGCTTTTGCTCGTTTCAAAGTAGTCCCAAACTACGCCTATCTAAAGCTTAAGATGCCCGGTCCACGAGGCACCATAACGATCAACGGAAACACGGAATGCTCCCTCCACAATGAGGGGCACACTGCGGCAATCACAGCCGAAGTACAAAGCGGCCTCCTCAAGCCGCGTATCTCATTGGTCATTAAACCGCCGGCCTCTACTACACAGGACCGATCAATTTTAGAGCTGGATTAGCAGCTCTGCCTCCGTCGTTCGCTTCTTATACCCGCGGAGTTTGCACCGTGCATACATAGTTATGCACTCAAAATACCTTGGTCATCGACGGAGGCACAATACGGACAGGCCTACAAAGCGTCTAGCCTTTTCTCTTTTCTAACTTTTTTTCTCTTTTTCTTTTTGCCACAGGTGAATCAATACATGTCCGTCCTATGGACCTGAAAGGACTCTTTATGAGCCCGGCTTTCCTACAAATAACCGGGATTGCTCCATTTAAGGAAGCCTTTTCGCGGAAGAACAGGCAGCGCAGACGTGCGACAGGAGGTCCAAAAGATTTTTTGTAGACCAAAAACTCTATTTGAAACCTGTACAAAGCCTTTTTTCCTCAGCCCTCGACCCCTGGCACGTAAAATGGCCTGGGTGGTGGTGTCACAATCTGTAAGATTACGTTCGACGTATCAATCAGATTTTAGTGAACATAATATGTCTTCAGTATTTGCTTTTCCGCATACAAACGTGTAACGCCCATGATGCGGCTATATCTCCCACGTGTCGAGGCACGACTTAGAGGCATAACCGCATTGTGGTTTTGTCGCAAGAAGGGTCATCTTTACACAATCCCATGTAATGAACAAGAATGGGATAACGAGAGTTGGCTTACAATCGCCACTTCACACAATACATAATATAATTCATACATCATCCAAAATCCACACATAGACCGACTACGGTCAAATCCAAATGAAAATAAGATAACCCCAAATGCTAGATCCCCGATCGTCCCAACTAGGCTCCACTACTGATCATCAGGAAAAGAAACACAGTAACGACCACGTTCCTCGTCGAACTCCCACTTGAGCTCGGTTGCGTCATCTGCACTGGCATCGTCGGCACGTGCAATTGTTTTGGTAGAATCTATGAGTCACGAGGACTCAGCAATCTCACACCCGCGAGATCAAGACTATTTAAGCTTATAGGAAAGGATGGTGTAATGAGGTGGAGCTGCAGCAGGCACTAAGCATATATGGTGGCTAACATACGCAAATGAGAGCGAGAAGAGAAGCAACGCAACGGTCGCGAACTAGAAATGATCAAGAAGTGATCCTGAAACTACTTACGTTCATGAATAACTCAAACCGTGTTCACTTCCCGGACTCCGCCGAGAAGAGACCATCACGGCTACACACACGGTTGATGTATTTTAGTTAAGTCAAGTGACAAGTTCTCTACAACCGGACATTAACAAATTCCCATCTGCCTCATAACCGCGGGCACGGCTTTCGAAAGATAATACCCTGCAGGGGTGTCCCAACTTAGCCCATTATAAGCTCTCACGGTCAACGAAGGATAAACCTTCTCCCGGAAAGACCCGATCAGTCTCGGAATCCCGGTTTACAAGACATTTCGACAATGGTAAAACAAGACCAGCAAAGCCGCCCGAATGTGCCGACAAATCCCGATAGGAGCTGCACATATCTCGTTCTCAGGGCACACCGGATGAACACTACGTACAACTAAAACCAGCCCTCGAGTTTCCCCAAGGTGGCGCTGCAAGTGGCTCTAGTTTGGACCAGCACTCAGAGGAACACTGGCCCGGGGGGTTTAAATAAAGATGACCCTCGGGCTCGCGAAAACCCAAGGGAAAAAGGCTTAGGTGGCAAATGGTAAAACCAAGGTTGGGCCTTGCTGGAGGAGTTTTATTCAAGGCGAACTGTCAAGGGGGTCCCATAAATCACCCAACCGCGTAAGGAACGCAAACTCAAGGAACATAATACCGGTATGACGGAAACTAGGGCGGCAAGAGTGGAACAAAACACCAGGCATAAGGCCGAGCCTTCCACCCTTTACCAAACATATAGAGGCATTAATTAAATAAGAGATATTGTGATATTCCAAAATATCCATGTTCCAACATGGAACCAACTTCAACTTCACCTGCAACTAGCAACGCTATAAGAAGGGCTGAGCAAAAGCGGTAACTTAGCCAAACAACGGTTTGCTAGGAAAGGATGGTTAGAGGCTTGACATGGCAATATGGGAGGCATGATATAGCAAGTGGTAGGTAGCGCAGCATGGCAATAGAGCGAACAACTAGCAAAGCAAAGATAGAAGTGATTTCGAGGGTATGGTCATCTTGCCTGCAAGGTTCTCAGAGTTGTCGAAAGCTTGATCCTCGTAAGCGTACTCAACAGGTTCCTCGTTCACGAACTCGTCTCCCGGCTCTACCCAAACAAGAACACAAGCAACGGAACCACAATCAATCACGGGAAATGCACAAGCAACATGATGCAAAACATGTATGATATGCGAGATGTGATATGCGATGCATATGCGTGCTCCGGAAGAAAATGATGAACAAGGCAGTAACTTGGCAAACCAAGCATGCCACTGGAAAGATGAGATGATTTCTGTCGAAATCAATATAAAGATCACCGGAAACGGATGCATGGTTTGCAAATGGCAAGCAAAACAAGAATGGCACGAATCTGCGATTAACAGCAAGATAGCACTTAAAATGCATCAAGTAACTATGTTACAGCACTCCAACATAGCAACAAAGCATATGGCAGTAATCTACAGGAGATGCTTGACAAAAGATGAACACTGAGCTACGGCTATATCACAACATAACAGGTTCAAACAAGCATGACAAAAGTGCAAAAGATATCAGGTTCACAGACTTGGTGAAATTACTGGACATGGCTGAAACAGCATCGGGTAGCAATGTTCAGTGCAAGGAAAACACATGCTACAGTAACCTAACATAGCAAAACAAGGCATGAAAGGAATCTACTAAATGCATAGAACAAAAGTCTCTTACTTACCATGAGCCAAAAAGGACCAGAAGATATGATGGCAACCATGTAAAATAGCAAGTTTCGTTAACAGGTTTCAGACTTGGCAGAAAACAGAGCATGGCAGAAACAGTATCATGAAGGCATCTTCGTGAGCTTGATTCACTCACCACAAAGAAATTCATGACAAAACAAGCATACATACAGCAAGATGACATGTTTATGAAGCTATCCATAGCAAGATAAAATACATAGCATGTATGAAACGACTACAACAACCTTGGCAAAATTGAATAACACGTAAACAATCTGCCAGAAATATTTTATAGCAAAAGTAGAGCAAGCTTAAGACATGCTATGTCACTCCATAATTGCAAAAAATGGCATGGATGGATAGGGCACAACTATATCTACAAAATATCCTTACTGAACATCACCAAAAAGAGCATGGATCTCTCTGTAGCCACAAGGATACATAGCAACAAAATAACAGCAGTCACAGACTTGGTGAAATTACTGTCTCTGAAAACAGAAATATCACGAAGCCTAGTTTGCATGCTTGTGCTAGTCACCACATAGATCACAAAACTACATGGCACACACCTCTATAAAGATGGCATGGCATACATCAAAACACATGTAGAGCTCATGCCTATAAGATGCACACATCAAATGCAACAAAAATAACAAATCCTCACGTTCTGATAAGTAACAGCAGTTAACAGCATATAGCACTCTTGCACCATAGATTTGGGCATCAAGATGGACTCAAATGAACATGGCACAATGGAACCAAATGAAGAGCAACTCGAGGCGAACATTTCGATATATTACACGCGCGAAACGGAACAGCATGCACAGAGTTCTGATGCGATGAACAGAGCAATAATATGCAAAAATATCGGGACTTGGCAGAAATCGGGGGAGGAGGAAAATCAACCTTGCGGGCAGATCTGGATCGGCCAGCTCGGTTGCTCGCCGGAGAAGAGCTGGCCGGAGCTCGAGAAGGAGAGGACGGCCGGAGGGAGTGGAGGAGCTCGGGAGGGGGTGGAGGAGCTCGGAGGAGAGGGGCGCGGCGGAGACGGGCGGCGGCGCGGGGCCCGGCGCCGGCGGGCGCGGGCGGCCGCGGGGAACGGCGGCGGGGAACGGCGATGGCGGCGGGGACGGGCAGCGTCCACGGCGGGAGGAGGCGGCGATCCCGCGCGGGCGACGGGCAGAGGGAGACCGGGCCGCGGGGGCCTGCGGTGGGCCTCGCGGGCTCGGCGGCGGCGCGGCGTATGGGCGCCACGTGGCGCGCCATGAGTGGGCGGCGGCGGCGGCGCAGTTGCGTCCGGCCCTGGGCGGACACGTCCGGCGGTGCGGAGGAGCAGGGCTAGGGTTTCGTGACCCGAATTTTGGAGGGGGGACACATATTTATAGCTAGAGGGAGCTAGGAGAGTCCAAATGGAGCACGGTTTTCGCCCACACGATCGTGATCGAATGACCAAGAGCATGAAGGTGACTTAGGTGGGTTTTTGGCTGTTTGAAGGGGGGTTTTGCTGCAACACACAAAAGGACTTTGCGGTTACCCAGTTAACCGTTGGAGTATCAAACGACCTCCAAATGGAACGAAACTTGACAGGTGGTCTACCGGTGGTATACCAAGGCCACTTGGCAAGACTCGGTCCATTCCGAGAATGTTCAACACCCGCTCACAAAAAGAAACAAGAGGGGTGCGCCGGTGCATGTGGGAGTGTCGGATTGCAAAACGGACAACGTGGAAAATGCTCGGATGCATGAGACGGACACGTATGCAAATGAGATGCACATGATGACATGATATGAGATGCATGACATGAACAAAATGCAAAAACGAAAAACAAAACCCGGCCATGAAGGGAATATCATAGCACATAGCCGAAAAAGGCAAGAGTTGGAGTTACAAATATGGAAAGTTACATCCGGGGTGTTACAACACTCCACCACTACGAGAGGATCTCGTCCCGAGATCTAGGATGGCACCGGAGAGAAACGGAAGAGGAAAAGGTAAAAAAAGGTGCTTCTTTGACAAACGAGTGAAACCAAAGAACCTTGAGAGGTTAAACAATTTTTAGAAAAGAATACAACGGAGATGAACGAGATTACAAACACTCTGTTGAGGATATAGACCTTAGAGTCACCCGCCAGGAGGGGCCGGGTTACTCATATGGTCATTGCCAGAAGCCCGGCGCTAAGCTTGAAGACGGTGGGCCAAAGATGGGCTTAAGACCCGGATATGGCTTAAGGCCCGTAGTTACAATCATTATTATGGTAGAACTTGTAGTGTAAGGCAAGAATGGTTGAGAGTCCGAGCCGGACACTCTTATGAGCCGGCCAGGACTCTGAGAGCTGCTGGGCGTCAGCCTCCCTATATAAAGGGACGACCCGGCAGTGGTTTAGGGACAAGAAAGATCTCATCGAGAACCAGGCATAGCAGTTAAGCTCCCTGGTCATCGAAACCCTAATCAATACCACCTCAAACTGGACGTAGGCTTTTACCTTCACCATAAGGGGCCGAACCAGTATAAACCCTCGTGTTCCTTGTCCCACTTAACCCCTTCAAGCTTCCTAGCTGCGATGGCTCCACGACTAAGTCCTAGCTCGAGGACATCTGCCGTGGCAATTCCGCGACAGTTGGCACCCACCGTGGGGCCAGCGCACGGTGGATTTGAGTTCTTGAAGGGCAGCTTCGAAGGGCTCAAGGGATACGCTGTGGGCCGGATGACCAAGAGTCGTCGCGGCAAGCTCTACATCGACGATGCAAACTGGGGCCCCGACGCCGGCTCAATTGAGTACGGGTACCAGGTCCCCTTCGGCAGAATTCATGTTTTCATTGGCAAGATTGGTGAGCCGGGCCCTGAGCCGGATCTCTGCGCCGATCTCATCGAGACGGCTCAGCGTGCACGACCCGCCCGGGCCTGGCCTGCCGTAAAGCATGCTTTTGTGGGATGTATCCATGGAGGGCTCTCTGATCGATCTGGATCTGGTGATGAGACGGCCGCCGACTCTGACGGCGAGTCGTCCACCGATGAGTCAAACTCGTTGTATCAACTTCAAGATGGCAGGCTCATGGGTTGTTCCGATGGTGACAGTATTCCGGACCTGTTTGAGCCGCCAAGCCGGGTTGGAATCTTCATGGCCGGTGCGCAGCCTGTTCAGAACCCTGCTGCTGGAGCGGGAAACCCGGTGCCTTCACCGGCTCAGGTGCTAATGGATCTCACGGACAAGATGATGGCCCTGTTAACCGCCACGGTTGACCCGGCGGATCAAGCTCAGCATGATGCGGAGGTGGCATAGTTAAAGTTGGATCTAGTGAAAGCTAAGGAGGATCTGGCAGCAGAAGGGATCAGGATGGCTGCGGAGAGGGCGGCTCTCGATGCCCAAACCCAGTTGATTCAAGCGCAGTCCTTCCGGCTCACGATGGATCAAAACGCGTCCAATGAGGTCCTGAGAAGGAGGCATCAAAAGGCCCAATCTCGACTCCCTCCGGTTTACGATCCACGAAACCTCTTCAACACGCCAAGTGCAGGGTCTAGTAACCCGCCAGGGGTCATAGTGCCCGGGTCTGGGACCCCTATTCAGCCGCAAGTAATGGGGCCTCCCCTGGTGCACCTTGCCCCGCCTCAGTACGTGCCAATACCACCGGTCATTATAATAACCCGCTGGAGAACATGGTCGCCGCGGCAGCACGGCTGGCGGCTCTCCCAGTCGACGGCGACTCTCCGACGGCTATTGAAACCCGCCGGGTCAGGGAACTCCTTCAGACAGCTCTGGCACAGCAAGAGGCGTACTCCTACAGCCGGGACAAGATCCACTCGACCCCTCGTCCAGGCCGGAGCCCGAGTTACAGCAGACACATGGTCTCAGCGACAGGCTCAAGTAACGTCCGACGCCATGACCCGCCCCCTGGCCATGGCCCGGCTCATAACGGAGCCTTTCACGCAGCAGACCAAGACAGAGCGCGGCAAGAGGCGGAGCAGGTACCTCAGTTGACGGCGTACCAGACTCCCCCGGCTTATCCGACGACTTCCGTCGACGTGGGTATCCCTACCAGGACTGGGGGTGTCCCTTGCTTAGTGCCAGCTATCCGCAATGAACGTCTACCCAAGGACTTCAAAGGCCCTAGGAAGGTGCCTAATTACACGGCAGACTTACAACCCGCAGCCTGGATCGAGAGTTATGAGATGGCCATGGAACTGCTGGAGGTCAGTGAAGCGGCCATGGCTAAGTACTTCACCATGATGTTAGATGGGACTGCCCGCACTTGGTTGAAAGGGCTACCACCGAATTCCATTGGGTCTTGGGCTGAGCTGAAGGCCCGGTTCATCCAAAACTTCAAGGATACCTGTAGGCAGTCTATGTCAATTGTGGATTTGACTAACTGCAAGCAGCAGGAGGGTGAGTCTACGACACATTGGGTTCGCCGGGTTAAGGAGATAATACATTCCTCTGATAAGATGGATGCCGGCTCTGCAGTCTTAATGTTGGAACAGAATTGTCGTTTTGTGCCCCTGAAGATGAAGCTCGGGCGGCTTAAGCGCGACTGCAACGATATGGGTACACTAATGGCGGCTCTTGTCAAGTACGCCGATTCTGATGGTACCAAGGACCCCCCTTCAGATGATGAAAGGACAGGGAAGGGAAAGAAGAACGGCAATGGCAAGGGTCCTCAGCATAACCCGGGGAACCAAGGAGGTGGCAAGCGCAAGGCCGATGGCAGCCTAGAGTTCGTAGCCAACGCCAGCTCACAAGGTAATAACCAGCGACGCAAGGGGAGGCCCCCTCCCCGAGCCAGCAGGTCAGGCCCGACGCTGGAGCAGCTGTTGAATGAGCCTTGTCCAAGGCATGGCTCTAGAGAGAAGCCAGCTACCCATCTATGGAAGGATTGTGCAATCATGAAGGCCTTTAAGAATTACAATGGCCCGGGCGGCAGCTCAGGCGCCGGCGGTTTTCATGGCCCGGGCGGCGGCTCAAATTCTAATCCTCAGAATGGTCAAGGGGGCTTTAATCAACAGTCTGGCCAGGGTCATCAACAGCAGCAGGGGGGTTATCAGACCAATCCAAAGCAGCTTAGCGGTGGATAGTATCATGTGTTTACCACCAGTCTGTGTAAGAGAGATCAGAAGCTTCATAAGAGGGCTGTGAATGCTGTTGAGCCGGCGGTTCCACGCTACTTGCGGTGGTCTGAGCAGCCTATAGTGTGGAGTAGGGAGGATCACCCTCCCCGGGTGGATAACCCGGGCCACTTGGCCTTAGTGGTGGCTCCTCAGGTGGGAGGATATAAGTTCACTAAGGTGCTCATGGATGGAGGCAGCAGCATCAACATCCTCTATTATGAGACGTTCCGTCGTATGGGGTTGATTGATAAGAACCTCAGCCAGTCCAACACTATTTTCCACGGTGTGGTACCTGGTAAGTCGGCTTATCCAGTCGGCAAGATCGAGTTGGAAGTGGCCTTTGGAGATGAGAACAACTACAGGGTGGAGAAATTGACCTTTGAGGTGGTTAAGATAAGAAGTCCGTACCATGCTATATTTGGGCGGCCGGCTTACGCCAAGTTCATGGCACGGCCGTGTTATGTGTACTTACAGCTCAAGATGCCGGGTCACAATGGGACCATTACGGTTCACGGCATCCGGAAGGTGGCTCTGGAGTGTGAGGAAGGCGATGCAGCTTATGCAGAATCTGTTTGTGCAACAGAGGAGTTGAAGTTTTACAAAGACAATGTTGACCCAACAGATATGACCTCTCTGAAAAAGCCGACTACAGAAAATGAGCCGGCGATGAAATTTAAGTCGGCTGATGAAACTAAGCTTGTTGATTTTGTTCCAGGAGATTCATCTCAGCAGTTTAGCATCAGTGCCAATCTGGATCCAAAATAGGAAAGCGCGCTCATCGAGTTCATCCGTGAGAATAGGGACATTTTTGCATGGAAGCCGTCTGACATGCCAGGTGTACCTAGAGAACTTGCTGAGCACACTCTCAATGTTGATCCGAAATTTAAGCCGGTCAGGCAGTTCCTTCGGCGGTTTAATGAAGAGAGGCGGAAAGCTATTGGCGAAGAGGTGGCCCGGCTCTTGGCGGCCGGGTTTATTGTTGAAGTCTTTCACCCAGAGTGGTTAGCTAACCCGGTGCTCGTACTCAAGAAGAACGGCACTTGGCGGATGTGTGTGGACTACACGGACTTAAACAAGGCGTGTCCGGCTGATCCTTTTGCCCTTCCCCGTATTGATCAAATTATTGATGCTACGGCAGGTTGTGCGCGTTTAAGTTTCTTGGATGCCTATTCCGGGTATCATCAGATTAAAATGGAAATTAAGGACCAGGAGAAGACGGCGTTCATCACTCCCTTTGGAGCCTTCTGCTATGTGTCTATGCCCTTTGGACTCAAGTGTGCACAGGCGACTTATCAGCGTTGTGTACAGAACTGTCTTCATAACCAGATTGGGCGCAATGTTCATGCTTATGTGGACGATATTGTGGTTAAGTCCATAAAGGAGGAAACCCTGATAGATGATTTAAGGGAAACCTTTGATAATCTCCGGGTTTATAAGATGATGCTTAACCCGGCCAAGTGTGTTTTTGGTGTTCCTGCAGGCAAACTCTTGGGTTTCTTGGTTTCTGACAGAGGCATTGAAGCTAACCCGGAGAAGATCAAGGCCATCACCTCCCTGGCTAAGCCGGCATGTATAAATGACGTTCAGCGCTTGGCGGGTCGCATCGCTGCTTTAAGCCGGTTTATAAGCCGTTTGGGTGAGAAGGCCATGCCATTATATCAGTTGATGAAGAAAACTGATAACTTTTGTCTGGAGTGATGCAGCTAATACCGCTTTTGAGGACTTGAAGAAGCAGCTGGCAGAGCCCCCAGTCCTTCCTGCTCCAGTTGACAAGGAGCCTTTATTGCTGTATGTGGCTGCTAATACACGAGCTGTCAGTGTGGCCGTGGTGGTGGAGCGCAAGGAAGAGGGTAAGGAGCATCCGGTTCAGCGGCCGGTTTATTATGTCAGCGAAGTGCTCATCGAGTCCAAACAGCGGTATCCACATTGGCAGAAGCTTGTTTATGGTGTGTTCATGGCGAGCCGGAAGCTTAAGCATTATTTCCAGGGTCATCCCATCACTGTGGTCAGTTCTGCCCCTCTTGGTGATATCATTCAAAACAGAGAGGCCACAGGGAGGGTGGCTAAGTGGGCTATAGATCTCGGACCCCATGGTCTGAAATACGTGCCGCGCACGGCTGTTAAATCTCAGGCCTTGGTGGATTTCATCAATGATTGGACAGAGTCACAGGTGCCCGAGCAAAAGCCGGATAACACATATTGGACTATTCACTTCGATGGGTCCAGGCAATTGGAGGGCTCGGGGGCTGGAGTCGTGTTGGCTTCCCCTAAAGGTGACAAGTTCCATTATGTGCTACAGTTGATGTTTCCTTGTACTAACAATGCGGCTGAGTACGAGGCCTTGCTCCACGGTCTTCAGATGGCTAAGGAGATGAGCTTGAGCCGGGTAAGGTGCTTCGGCGACTCAGACTTGGTGGCTCAACAAGTATCAGGAAAGTGGGACTCCAAGGACCCTCTCATGGCGGCTTATCGCCGAGAAGTTGATGCTATTGCTGGGCATTTTAAGGGTTACCAAGTAGATCACATCGATCGCAGGAAGAATGAGGCGGCTGATGCTTTAAGCCGGCTGGGCTCTCAGCGAAAGCCGGTTCCGCCTAATACTTTCCTGGACGTCCTGTATAACCCTTCTGTTAAGTTGCCTACAGAGGAAGACTTGGCTGTCCCTGACCCGGAGGCACGACTGGTGGCGGCTCTCCACATCATACCGGACTGGACAGTACCTTATTTGGCTTACATGACCCGGGGAGAGTTGCCTGAGGATGAAACTTTGGCCAGACAAGTAACCCGGCGGGCTAAGTCAATGATTGTTATCAATGGCGAGTTGCATCACCGCAGTGTTACAGGAGCGTTTCAGCGTTGTGTCTCCCCCGAGGAAGGTCAAGAGATCTTGCGTGAGATTCATGAAGGGGATTGTGGCCATCAAGCCGGCTCAAAGTCTCTTGTCGCCAAGGCTTTTCGCCATGGTTTTTATTGGCTGACGGCTCATGCTGATGCGGAGGACTTGGTCAGTAAATGTGATGGTTGCCAAAGGTTCTCGCGACGGGCTCATGTGCCGGCTCAGGAGCTGAGGATGATCCCAATTACTTGGCCGTTTGCGGTCTGGGGGCTTGATATGGTTGGGCCTTTTAAAAGGTCCAAGGATAAGAAGACCCACCTCTTGGTGGCAGTTGACAAATTCACAAAGTGGGTGGAAGCTGAGCCAGTTAGCAAGTGCGATGCAGCCACGGCGGTTCAATTTATGAAAAAGGTGATTTTTCGCTTTGGCTTTCCGCACAGCATTATAACTGACAATGGCACCAATCTATCCAAGGGCGCCATGGAAGAGTTTTGTCAACGAGAGCATATCCGACTTGATGTTTCCTCAGTTGCTCATCCTCAATCCAATGGTCAAGCTGAGAGAGCTAATCAGGAGATTCTGAAGGGCATCAAGCCCCGGCTTTTGGTCCCTTTGCAACGGACGCCGGGTTGTTGGGTGGAGGAGTTGCCCTCCGTGTTATGGAGCATCAACACTACTCCTAAAAGATCTACAGGTTTCACGCCTTTCTTCATGGTGTATGGAGCAGAAGCAGTCCTCCCCAGTGACATCCGTCATGACTCACCTCGAGTGGCGGCTTATGTTGAGGCGGACAATGAACAGGCGCGCCAAGATGCTCTTGACTTGTTGGACGAACAACGTGATGTGTCCGCAGCTCGCTCAGCGATTTACCAACAAGACCTGCGCCGTTATCATAGTCGCCGGGTTAAATCCCGGGTCTTCCAGGAAGGCGATCTGGTGCTCCGGCTTATCCAAGATCAAACAGATGCGCACAAGCTATCCCCGCCTTGGGAAGGGCCCTTTGTGGTCAGCAAAAATTTGCACAACGGGTCATATTACCTCATTGACATTCGGGAGCACAAAGATTCATGTAAGTCGGAGGAAGAGACCCGTCGGCCGTGGAACATAGCTCAGCTTCGGCCTTACTACACTTGAGCCACCGGCTCTCATAATGTACATATTTCTCTTAGCCATGTATATATTATGATAAGCAATAAAGCAGGACCTCTGTCCTTTTTTCTCCTCCAAATGTGCACGTGTTGTTTTCATTGCAAGATTAACATGATAACTTGAAGGAGGATCCGGCTTATGATCATATTCGAATCTAGCCATAGGTAATAAGGTCACTTGGGGGCTTCCTGTTCAAACATGGGTCGTATTCGAACCAAAGAGAACATAGCTGTCGATACCCATTTGATTGGCAAAGTGCCGAGCTCATTGGGAAGTTTTCTTTGATCATATTTGAATCATAGTATAACCCCTTTGGGAACCGACGTGGATCGTATTCGAATCAGCGTCGTTAAACAATTTTAAGTCATTTGGGGGCTTCCTGTTCAAACATGGGTCGTATTCGAACCAAAGAGAACATAGCTGTCGGTACCCTCTTGATTGGCATCGCCACACCCACTGGGGGCTATATGATCGTATTCGAATCCTAGCATAACCCCTTTGGGCCGGGTCTCTGGTCGTATTCGAACCGGAAGCCCCTAAGTTCTTCTGCTTTATCGCAAGTTTCTTCTGATTATTTCAAAGTGTGTACAGCCGGGTCTCACTTTGCAGGTTTAACATTGATTCGCAGTGTTAGTTATTAAGACAGGTAAACCGGAATTGAGGTGCCAACCTTATTACCCGGGTTATCTAAACCGGAAGTATGCTTGCAGGCCGCTAAGTATGTTATACGGCTGTATTACGGATATAATTGAGGACCAGTCTTTTTTGATTCATATTCTGGGTTATATATCTAAAACATATGATTCTCAGTGTGGTAAGCCGCCTAGAGACTTGTGATTTGTCCTTTTATGCAGGATAGTTAAAGGCAACTATTTTGAGCTTAAGGAATATGAATGATCAATCATGACCCGGAGAAATATAAAGGAGACAACTTCAATAGACTTCAGCATTCAAGGCGTGCACGATGGCACGGCAGAGATAAAGTGTTGGTCCTACTCTATTACAAGACTCATCGAGTCCAAAAGGGTGGAGCATTGTTTTATAAGCCGCCTGCAGAAGTTAAGACGCTTGCTGGGTTGAAGTCTCCGGCTCGTCCCTCTCTTCTCCTCCGGCTGTTCCCAAGGCCTGGAAAGTTGATGAATTCCAGTCGATGCCGCTTAGAGCTTCGAATTGAGCCTCCTCGTCAATTAACCCCGCTGGGTCAATCTCCGGGGCGAAGGTGTGCTGACGAGCCGGCGGGATTAAGCTGAGGGCTTCATAGAGCGGGGTCGGGATCCTCTGATTTTCCGCATTGTAACCCGGCTGGTACTTGGTCAGATCTGTGTCGTTTCCAATGAGGGTGGCCACCGGGCGCACGATCTTCACGCAGGCGGCAAATTCCCTTTGATCGAAGGCTGAGCCATCTTCCTTCAAACTTGGATAGCCGAGGGCGATGTCCGCCGGGTCTAACTCTGGAAGGAACGCCTTGGCCTGGCTCAGCGCGGCGATCGCTCTGGCTCTTGCAGAGGCCCGACGCAGCTCTTGGATACGTTGAGGCAGAACGGCGAGCCGGCGAAGAACTTCCGCCAGGTGAGTCGGCACCTCGTTGGATAGGGCCACCACAGCCAAGGCACGCTGTGACCCGGTATAGAGTTGCTCCACCAGGGTGTACACGGCCTTCAGCTTGGTTACCACACTCTGGTTGAGGTTGGCACTTCTGGGACCTGTTTAACAGAATCAGATAAGCCGCCGACAAGGATGAGTTATGAGATATAAAGATTCTAAACTTGATGAAAGCCGGTGAGATGAGTTACCGAAGATTGCGGCAACCATCTGGGACACTCGGCGCTTTAAGCCGGAGAGTTCGGCGGTCTTCTCGGAGAGAGCCTTCTCCGCCTGTTCAGCCCGGTTCACCAGCGCGGCCTTTTCTTCGGCCCAAGCCTTCCGTTCAGCGTCAAACTCCGTCTTCAGCTTTTCTTGCGCGGCAATATTGGACACAAATTTGGCATTTGCCTTCCGGGTCTCCATTTCTTGAGATCAGAGATGTCAGCCTCAAACTTCTTGCCAGCAGCCTGCATAAATTTCCGGGTTATGGCATGAACAGTTACTATGCAAATTTAAAGTCCCAAGCGTTTTCCAAGCAAAGACACTTGGCACTTGGGGGCTAATGCATATCGAACGTTCCTATCTACAAACTACCGGCTCATGAAAATAAGCCGGAACCTAAGTCTACAACATACTCAATCATAAGTCGTCGACTTGGGGGCTAGCATGGTAAAGGTAACTATGCAGTAAGTAAGAGGACAGAAGAATAATACCTCAGATTTCTGCTGGATCTGGTTCACCATGGCAATCTCTGCGTCCCGGCTCTTGTGCACTTGGCTGACGAAGCCGGAGACGATCTCTCCAATGTTCAAATTGGCGTAGTCGGTGAGGTCCAGGTTAACCCGGTGGGACTCTAGCAGCTCCCCTTTGGCGGAGCACTTGGCCAGCGCAGTAGGTCTCCCCGGCTCAACAAACTCCGTCCGGGTGATTACCACGTCCGGGTCATCTGCTGGTTGAGCCGAGCTGGAGGCCTCCGGGTTAACAGAAGCTTCTGTTACGGGCTTGTTGGTTGGAGCAGCGGCCTCAGGAGCAGAGGCAGCTGGCGGCTCTTGAGCGGCTGCCTCTGGCTCAGGCAAGTCTGGCTCATCGACCGGCTTGTGCTTCTTCGCCCTTTTGTTGAGTTTTGCTTGGGCACTGAAAAGACAAAAAAGATTAAGCACAAAAGTGTAAGTAAAGACAAGTATAACATGAGATGGTCATCATTACCCGGGCACGGTCTTGAAAGCCGGAAGATTCGACTGCATAGAGTCGCCAAAAGAGGGAGAAGTTTCCTGATAATTTGAGTCAGAAGAGTTGAGTGGTTGACGTATAACACCTGCCAAAGGATGAAAAGGGTACAACTTTGAGATCACCTCGGTCCGGCGTTTCCTCGATGCGTCAGGTAACCCGGCGGAAAGGTCAGTGTCTTTGTTGGTCCGGGTGTGCCGCCGGCTTTCATGAACCTGTCGCTTCAAAATAAATTGAGGGTCTTGATAATCTAAAGGATGTGAAAAGCTTACTTTCCGGGTTACCCTTCGGACTTTCAGCCTTGGCAAGGGCTCCGAGTCGGAGGAAAGTGACATTACCTCTTCAACCACCGGGTTACTTGCGCCGGTGTCATCCTGTCAATGAACAAGTATTGATAAGGCGGACAGCAATAAACAACAAATACAACAAGGACTTACGGGCTCAGGGGTTACCTCTGACTCGGAGCTGTCGCTTAGTTGCATCAGCTCTGAAGCAGTAGGCCTACTTCCTTTCTTGCGAGGGGCGGCTTTCTTGGCGGCTTTCTTCGCCTTTCTGGCCTTCTTGGCCGCCTCATGGTCATATTTGACCCGCCAGAACTTGTCATCAGCCTGAAAAATACAATGATGACTTCTTAAAACGATTCAGATGAAAGTTATATATAGAAGAAGATAAGATGTTCAGATCAGCGGCTTACCACTGGGGCTGGGTTGGTCTTGCAGAAGGGGGCTAACCCGGTCCTCCCGCAGTCTGCCAGGCTCTCGTTTAAGAGAGCCTTGGTCATATCCTCTACAACATCTTCAGGAAGATCGTTGCGGCTGTGTCTCTGGGAGTCATCCTTTCGGCCTGTGTACTCGCACATTGGGCGGCGGCTCAATGGGATCACCCGCCAGGAGATCCAGACCCGGACCAGATCGATTCCGTTGAGACCATTGCCCAGGAGAGCTTTGATCTTGTTGATGGTGGGGAGCAGAGGTTGGCGTTCCGCCTGGGTTAACTTGTCAGACAGCGGGTGAGTCGGCTCCAGACGCGAGGGGCGAAAGCCGGGCAACGGACTCTCATCAGTCGGTGATGTGTCTTGGCAGTAAAACCACGTCAGATTCCAGTCTTTGGGGTGGCTTGGCGGCTCTGCGTAAGGGAAAAGGCATTCCCTCCGCCGCTGAATGGAGATGCCACCTAGCTCCAAACTTGGCCCATTGGTGCACTCATTCTGACGGTTCAGGTAGAAGAGCTCTCTGAAGAGCAGCAGGCTGGGCTCCTCTCCAAGATAGACCTCGCAGAACACTTGGAAGTTGCAGATATTGGACACTGAGTTGGGTCCTATGTCTTGAGGCCGCAGGTCGAAGAAATTCAGCACGTCTCTGAAGAACTTTGAGTCGGGCGGTGCGAAGCCCGGCTCATGTGATCTGCAAAAATGACCACCTCCCTGTCCTTTGGCTGTGGTCTCTCCTCTGATGGGTCGGGGGCACGGTAGGACATGACGTCCTTCTTGGGCAGGTAGCCTGACTTGACAAAATCTGCTAACGTCTTGTTGGTGACATTGGACCTCATCCAATTGCAAGTGATGGAGGCTTTAGGAGCTTTGGGAGGCATGGTGAAAGTCGGCAGCCTATGATAAAAGGAAACGTCCGGTTTAAGTATAAGCCGAAGGAAAGTTATAGTTCAATGTTAAAGTGGCGGCTTACGGAGGGGACTAATGACGTATATCTAAGTGCACCGGGTTATTTAAGCCTCCCGAGGTATTGAGAGTAATTCGATTGTCTACGGTCTTATCACAGATGAGCCGGAAAATTCTATGGCGCATGGTCTCCTTTAAGTCGGAAGGTTCTACGGCGCGTGTTTTCTTTAAGCCGGAAATGTAAACCGCCATGACTCAATGAGGGCAGTTTTTTACTAAGTATGGTGAAAACAGGTTTCACACATTGCGGTAAATATTTTGGATCAAAATGGTCGGGCAAAAGAAAAGTTTCTAGACCTAGAAACAGACGCGAGGGAGTTCTTGAGCTCGAACGAGGTCTTTAGGCAGTCAAAAGAGATCTACTTGCGTCTGAAATGAGTGCCAAACAGCTACCGCGGCAGGTCTATACAGGTCTAAGATCAAGAAGGGCAGTAAAAATGAAAACTACCGAAGAACTTGTGGGCGACGGCGAAGAACACGGACGAACACGGACGAACCCTACTGTAGATCTGTTCTACGGGGTAGCGAGGACTTACCGGTGCTGAAGAGATGCGGAGGTCGCCGCCGTTTGTCTGGACCGAGTCAGGGTGATGCAGCGGCCAAGGTTGACGAAGACCGGGGGCGCGGCGGCGGAGCTCGAGCAGCACGGGGGCAGTGAGAGGAAGAAGACAAAGGAGAAGAGTGGCTGAAGGCCCGTCGGGCCGGGCTATTTATAAGGGCGAGCTCATAAGTGAGCGCGAGAAACGAGGAGACCGCGGCGTGGTTATCTCCCCACGAAACGCCTCGATTTTCGGGATGGCAGTAAAGATAAGATCCGTTGCGGATCTGGTGGAGTAAAAAACGGGCTTAATGGAAGACGGCGTCACAGCGGATTACCCGGAGTCCAGAGGATGACGTCACGCCGGGTTATGGCCTTCACATAATTGTAAGCCGAAGATTTTCTGTCGAAAAGATTGAAGATTGACATGAGCCGGCTCAAATCAATCTGGGGCCTAATGTTGAGGATATAGACCTTAGAGTCACCCGCCAGGAGGGGCCGGGTTACTCATATGGTCATTGCCAGAAGCCCGGCGCTAAGCTTGAAGACGGTGGGCCAAAGATGGGCTTAAGACCCGGATATGGCTTAAGGCCCGTAGTTACAATCATTATTATGGTAGAACTTGTAGTGTAAGGCAAGAATAGTTGAGAGTCCGAGCCAGACACTCTTTTGAGCCGGCCAGGACTCTGAGAGCTGCTGGGCGTCAGCCTCCCTATATAAAGGGACGACCCGGCAGCGGTTTAGGGACAAGAAAGATCTCATCGAGAACCAGGCATAGCAGTTAAGCTCCCTGGTCATCGAAACCCTAATCAATACCACCTCAAACTGGACGTAGGCTTTTACCTTCACCATAAGGGGCCGAACCAGTATAAACCCTCGTGTTCCTTGTCCCACTTAACCCCTTCAAGCTTCCTAGCTGCGATGGCTCCACGACTAAGTCCTAGCTCGAGGACATCTGCCGTGACAATTCCACGACACACTCCGTTAGAAAAGGAGAACAAGGAACATTATGAGAACCTTGTGGGTTGAAAGACATGAAACAAGGGCTTAACGAACCAAAAGAATATGAAACCACACCGATATAATGAGATAGCCAAGGAACAAGAATGACATAATTTCGACAGCACTCCGGTTGAAAAAGAGAAGGAAACTTGATAAGATGAAAAGAAATTGAAGAGATGACACCACACTCCGGTTAAATGGATAAGCAAGGAAAGAAGATGATCTTGACAAAACGAGAAGATGGGTCGAAGAGAGCGATATCACAATGCCTCCGGTAGAAATGAAAGAATGCAATGAAAAGAACGGAGTTGTTGAAAAATCAACAAAGAAAGGATATGATCTTCGTGGGCTTATGGAGATATCTCAAAACTTGAGGTGAAATTGTGCCACTAACAAAAACAATTGCTTGCTTGAGATCAACAAAGAGATGAAAACTTCTCTCGCCGAGAGGATAGGAGAAAACTTGGATCATTGATGAGCACCACAATAGCAACATTCCTTAGGGAAGGCTTTAGGTGAAATATAACCCAAGATAACTCCAATGAAGAAACGATGGGTTTAATTATCTCATTCTTGATAACTTATGAATCATGAAACATGAAGAAAATTATCAAGAATGACATAACACCACCTCAAAAGATAAGAGAGAAATAATTGCACCTTGGAATGCAGGAAGAAAAAATATTTGAGCTCTTCCAACAAGAATCTTGAGAACACTTTGAGAATGAATTAAATCCTTGATGAACCACCATGGAAAAAACTCCATGAAGAACTCCGGTAATAAAAGGATGATAGAAAGAAACATAAGTTGAAAACACCAGGTGAAGCCTTGAAGTGATAAGATGAAGCTTTGAAATGACATAACCGAGAAAACTTGAAACTCCGGAAAGAAAGATGAACAAATGAAATCAAGAATTTTGATGAACCTCCGGAATAAGGAATTGATGACAAGCAATGGATTTGTCATACTACTTATTCTCGTAGAAAGGATTAAGATAGATATGGCGCAAACTTGGGAAGGTCTTGATGGAACCACCGGTAGGATTGAAAACGAACGATGATACTTGGGAAAATTTAGATACAAGAGAATGAAGAGATCACGAGCTGACTAGGGAATACTTGAACGATGCACCGGAACAATTCGAGAACGAGAGCTGAAAGCTGAGAATGAATAATTCTGAGATGATGAGTTCCAGAGAATCAAACTGAAAAGACTCCTGAATTGCTCCGGATGGGTGAAAAGAATTCTCACACTCAAAACAATTATGAGAGGACGGCAAAAACAAGTTAGAACCACGCATCTTTGAGAGAACGGATTAGATTGAAGAGGAACTCTTCTTCGGTCTTCAAATGTTGAGAATGAAGACGAGAAACACCACCATGAATTGTTGAGATACTCCGGGATGAAAATAAGAAAGGTTGAACCAACAATGAAAAGAATTTGGAAGATCTTGGAAAAAGACATCTGACTGATGATAACTCATTCTTACGTCAAACTTTGAAATGAATTTGGGAATAGCTCCGGGAAAATTAGAAGAGTCAGGTAAGATCCTGGGAAAAGACCTGTGGGTTAGGGCCCACTCAACAGATACACCGTTGAACGATTTAAAAGAGAGATTGCATCGGTTCAATTAAATGGCTTGAATAAGGTAAGACCTCGAAATAGCTAGAAAGGATTAAGAATAGAAACATGAATCCTCTGGGATACCTTCAGCACTCCAGATAAACATGAATAGTAAGAGGTGGAAGATTAAGAGGTGCACCGGCATGAGGAAACATTTGAAACGATGAAAGGATACGATCAACACCGAAAGCTTGCGTTGAAACCACCGAGGAAGATAAGAGAACAAAGAATAATAAACTTGAAGCTCCGTTAGTATCTTCATGGGAAATCACCGGATAAGAACATTGACGGAAAAGAATGGAGAGACTTCCCATCTATAAGATGGATACTTGATTAAGAAATCTCAGTCCTTGAAGAAAAAAGGGTGGGAGGGCGGGAAAACAAAGGCAACTTGGGCAGATGGAATGGATACCGTTGAGAAAACTTAGAATTGATCTTGCGAATGTTGGGATGACTGGATGCACTTGAAGAGAAGCACGCCGGTTGGAAAGAATTGGGATGACAATCTCGATGATCAAGAAGGATTGGTATTCACATAGAAGTATGAGAACACTGCTTAGGAAAGGTAGGGAATCAACACCTGACAATGAAGCAACTCGAATACCACAACTTAAACAAAACAAAGGATTGGCTCGCAGAATAAGCCGGAACAAACATGTGATAGAGATTTCATCCGAAGTTTTCGTGGTGGGGCCCACACGGGCTCGGTCGTACATCACCATCATGTACAAGGCAGTGCACATGACATACGAAGCGTCCCCGAGTCGGCATAGCCAAGGACTCTTTAAGACACTACGAGACCACTGTAAAACCAACCGTGGAAAGGCGGACCACTAGACGTCGAACCCCAATCTCATATCATGCATCTGTCGGAAAGATATCCTAAGAGCTACTTGAATCCCACCTATAAACTCTCGGAACTTTCTGGTTATGCAATCTAGTGTTGGGGATACAGGGGACACAAAATATATCACCCAAACTAGCAATCCCTAGATCCAGTTGTATCCATCCGTCAACACATAACCAAGAAACCTTCGGAAATCGTGTACCTCAACCTTGGAAAAGCATCCGTTATACGAGTTATGGCAATACTCCCGAACTCCCGCCCCAGTACTGGGTGGCGTCGAGGTGATCTCACCAACAACTTCATAAAAGAGATTTTCGATGTCGGCGAAACTCAGGTATTCCAGAACAGCAACGATAAAATTGTGACGACAACACCTCGGAGCTCAACTCCCCGGGACACTGCCACAACCCCTAAATGCTAGGAGGCACCAAGAACAATGTTCTCGTCACAAAACCATCGGAACGATTCTAAGATACCCGCGTGACCCTAAAAAAATTTTTAGTGAAATTTGAGGAGAGAAGAGTCAAAACTTCTACGTCAGGAGGCCTCACCAGAGCGACGAAGGGACTGAGGAGTAAAAATAATCCTACTCTCCGATATATATAATCCGAAGACTCAAACATTTTTGTTCTAGACTCAACAACGCCAGCGATTCGATCAAGCAGGGGGCTCCTAAGTCGGGGATGGCTCTGATACCAACTTGTAACGCCCACGATGCGGCTATATCTCCCACGTGTCGAGGCGCGACTTAGAGGCATAACCGCATTGTGGTTTTGTCGCAAGAAGGGTCATCTTTACACAATCCCATGTAATGAACAAGAATGGGATAACGAGAGTTGGCTTACAATCGCCACTTCACAAAATACATAATATAATTCATACATCATCCAAAATCCACACATAGACCGACTACGGTCAAATCCAAATGAAAATAAGATAACCCCAAATGCTAGATCCCCGATCGTCCCAACTGGGCTCCACTACTGATCATCAGGAAAAGAAACATAGTAACGACCACTTTCCTCGTAGAACTCCCACTTGAGCTCGGTTGCGTCATCTGCACTGGCATCGTCGGCACCTGCAACTGTTTTGGTAGAATCTGTGAGTCACGAGGACTCAGCAATCTCACACCCGCGAGATCAAGACTATTTAAGCTTATAGGACAGGATGGTGTAATGAGGTGGAGCTGCAGCAGGCACTAAGCATATATGGTGGCTAACATACGCAAATGAGAGCGAGAAGAGAGGCAACACAACGGTCGTGAAACTAGAAATGATCAAGAAGTTATCCTGAAACTACTTACGTTCATGAATAACTCAAACCGTGTTCACTTCCCGGATCCCGCCGAGAAGAGACCATCACGGCCACACACACGGTTGATGTATTTTAATTAAGTCAAATGATAAGTTCTCTACAACCGGACATTAACAAATTCTCATCTGCCTCATAACCGCGGGCACGGCTTTCGAAAGATAATACCCTGCAGGGGTGTCCCAACTTAGCCCATTATAAGCTCTCACGGTCAACGAAGGATAAACCTTCTCCCGAAAAGACCCGATCAGTCTCGGAATCCCGGTTTACAAGACATTTCGACAATGGTAAAACAAGTCCAGCAAAGCCGCCCGAATGTGCCGACAAATCCCGATAAGAGCTGCACATATCTCGTTCTCAGGGCACACCGGATGAACACTACGTACAACTAAAACCAGCCCTCGAGTTTCCCCAAGGTGGCGCTGCAAGTGGCTCTAGTTTGGACCAGCACTCAGAGGAACACTGGCCCGGGGGTTTAAATAAAGATGACCCTCGGGCTCGCGAAAACCCAAGGGAAAAAAGGCTTAGGTGGCAAATGGTAAAACCAAGGTTGGGCCTTGCTGGAAGAGTTTTATTCAAGGCGAACTGTCAAGGGGGTCCCATAAATCACCCAACCGCGTAAGGAACGCAAACTCAAGGAACATAATCCCGGTATGACGGAAACTAGGGCGGCAAGTGTGGAACAAAACACCAGGCATAAGGCCGAGCCTTCCACCCTTTACCAAATATATAGATGCATTAATTAAATAAGAGATATTGTGATATTCCAAAATATCCATGTTCCAACATGAATCCAACTTCAACTTCACCTGCAACTAACAACGCTATAAGAAGATCTGAGCAAAAGCGGTAACTTAGCCAAACAACGGTTTGCTAGGAAAGGATGGTTAGAGGCTTGACATGGCAAAACATGGGAGGCATGATATAGCAAGTGGTAGGTAGCGCGGCATGGCAATAGAGCGAACAACTAGCAAGCAAAGATAGAAGTGATTTCGAGGGTATGGTCATCTTGCCTGCAAGGTTCTCGGAGTTGTCGAAAGCTCGATCCTCGTAAGCGTACTCAACAGGTTCCTTGTTCACGAACTTGTCACCCGGATCTACCCACAGCAAGAACACAAGCATCGGAACCATAGTCAATCACGGGAAATGCACAAGCAACATGATGCCAAACATGTATGATATGCGAGATGTGGTATGCGATGCATATGCGTGCTCCGGAAGAAAAATGATGAACAAGGCAGTAACTTGGCAAACCAAGCATGCCACTGGAAAGATGAGATGATTTCGGTCGAAATCGATATAAAGATCACCAAAAATGGATGCACGGTTTGCAAATGGCAAGCAAAACAAGAATGACACGAATCTGCGATTAACAGCAAGATTGCACTTAAAATGCATCAAGTAACTATGTTACAGCACTCCAACATAGCAATCAAGCATATGGCAGTAATCTACAGGAGATGCTTGACAAAATATGAACACTGAGCTACGGCTAGATCACAACATAACAGGTTCAAACAAGCATGACAAAAGTGCAAAAGATATCAGGTTCACAGACTGAAATTACTGGACATGGCTGAAACAGCATCAGGTAGCAATGTTCAGAGCAAGGAAAACACATGCTACAGTAACCTAACATAGCAAAACAAGGCATGGAATGAATCCACTAAATGCATAGAACAAAAGTCCCTTACTGACTATGAGCCAAAAAGGACCAGAAGATATGATGGCAACCATGTAAACATAGCAAGTTTCGTTAACAGGTTTCAGACTTAGCAGAAAACAGAGCATGACAGAAACAGTATCATGAAGGCAACTTGGTGAGCTTGATTCACTCACCACAGAGAAATGCATGACAAAAAAAAGCATACCTACAGCAAGATGGCATGTTTATTAAGCTATCCATGGCAAGATCAAATACATAGCACGTATGAAACGACTACAACAACCTTGGAAAATTTGAATAACACGTAAACAATCTGCCAGAAATATTTTATAGCAAAAGTAGAGCAAGATTAAGACATGCTATGGCACTCCATAATTGTAAACAGTGGCATGGATGGATAGGGCACAACTATATCTACAAAACATCCTTACTTAACATCACCAAAAAGAGCATGGATCTCTCTGTAGCCACAGGGCTACATAGCAACAAAATAACAGTAGTCACAGACTTAGAAATTACTAAGTCTCTGAAAACAGAAACATCACGAAGCCTAGTTTGCATGCTTGTGCTAGTCACCACATAGATCACAAAATTACATGGCATACACCTCTGTAAATATGGCATGGCATACATCAAAACACATGTAGAGCTCATGCCCATAAGATGCACACATCAAATGCAACAAAAATAACAAATCCTCAAGTTCTGATAAGTAACAGCAGTTAACAGCATATAGCACTCTTGCACCAGAGATTTGGGCATCAAGATGGACTCAAATGAACATGGAACAATGAAACAAAATGAAGAGCAACTCGAGACGAACATTACGATATATTACACGCGCGAAAAGGAGCAGTATGCATAGAGTTATGATGCGATGAACAGAGCAATAATATGCAAAAATATCGGGACTTGGCAGAAATCGGGGGAGGAGGAAAATCAACCTTGCGGGCAGATCTGGATCGGCCGGCTCAGTTGCTCGCCGGAGAAAAGCTGGCCGGAGCTGGAGAAGGAGAGGACGGCCGGAGGGAGTGGAGGAGCTCGGGAGGGGGCTGAGGAGCTCGGAGGAGAGGGGCGCGGCGGAGACGGGCGGCGGCGCGGGGCCCGGCGCCGGCGCCGGCGGGCGCGGGCGGCGGCGGGGAACGGCGATGGCGGCGGGGACGGGCGGCGTCCACGGCGGGAGGAGGCGGCGATCCCGCGCGGGC